>NC_059358.1:39967593-40270093 GCF_019703515.2 Myxocyprinus asiaticus
CGGGTTGGGATCCGCTAATAAACACGCAATTACTCATTCTGTACTTGATGTACAGTCAATTGTCTAACGAGAAATAAACGGGGCTGGAACCCGTAATTACTCTGACACTTCCAGCAACTCTCACACACCGCCCCGGGCAATAAATGCAAGCCAAAAGAGAACGTAACAGAATAAAGGAAAATACAAGAGTGGGGGTGACAGAAATAGAGGGGGAGGCATCTGGAAAAAACAAAAAAACAAAAAAAAGGTAACCTTATTAATCACATTAATCATTATAATAATCTTATATGAAAGACATGGATAATGTAATGGTTAGAACATCATCATCATCATCATCATCATCAACAACAACAACAAAAATCTAGACTGACGAATGACTTAAAAGCCCAGCAGGAATAATAAATAATGAAAAATATTATATTTGCACATAAACTGTTGCTCTCACATAGAACAAAACTTATTATGCTTGAACAAGTAGTTCTCCCCCATTATGGTTCTACAGTAGCCTATAGGAGACACACACACACACACACAGAGAGAGAGAGAGAGAGAGAGAGAGAGAGAGAGAGAGAGAGAGAGAGAGAGATGTGAGTGGGGAGGAAAGTTTATCACTGTCTTGTCGTTTTGGCAGAAACAGGCCATTCATACACCCCCTGCCCAACAACACAAATGTACCCTCCCAGTAACCCCCTTCATCCACCATCACCACCACCACCCCACGGTGTTGGCTTTTTGAAGACGCCGCCAGTATCTCTGAAGAACTAATCCATTTATCTAGTTTCATGAGTGCACTGGGTGAATGCCTTCAACAATGGTCGGGCCCTGCTGGGAAATGCAAGTCGGGGAGTCCAGTAGTCACACACATCCACAGATTCCATACACCATGTTATGGTTTGACTACTTTGCTGTTCCTTGTTTTCAAAACAACAACAGAGGTTGAATGGGACGAATACCTTGGCCATCGTCTTTTCATCCCAGGAGCGATGGGTTGCTGTAGAACATTCCACCGGATGAGGCAGGGCCTCTGGTTCGAGAGACACAGAGAGAGAGAGGGTGGGAGGGAGTTGCTTTCACGCCACTTGCACAAACTGTAGCAACAACAGACAACTGCTAGTGAGGAGTAGCTTTGCAATAGCTCGGTTGGTTGACTGAAAAACAGTAGCATACACTACAGAACCCAGCCACACAGACAAATAGCTCCTTGCTGATGTGATGCAATTGTGGGTTTGGGTTAATTCCAGAGGGCCTGCAAAAAACACCAACGGTGTTATTTGCTGACGTTTTTGAATGATCTGGCAGGTGTTAGTGACAGACTAGATTTACATACGTCTATATATATATATATATATATATATATATATATATATATATATATATATATATATATATATACACCATTCAAAAGTTTGGGGTCACTTGCCTGAAAAGTTTCTCATGACTAAAAAATAAAACTAAAATGTTATATATATATATATATATATATATATATATATATATATATATATATATATATATATATTATTTGTTTTTGAAATTGATAACATGGACCGAATAATTAAGAAAAGCAGCCAATAAGTGCCCAACATAGATGGGAACTCCTTCAGTACTGTTTAAAAATCATCCCAGGGTGATACCTCAAGAAGTTGGTTGAGAAAATGTCAAGAGTACATGTCTGCAAATTCTAGGCAAAGGGTGACTACTTTGAAGATGCTAAAATATAACACAGTTTTGATTTATTTTGGATTTTTTTAGTCACAACATAATTCCCATAGTTCCATTTATGTTATTCCATAGTTGTGATGACTTTACTATTATTCTAAAATGTAAAAAAAAATAAATAAATAAATTAAAAAAAAAAAAAAAAGAATGAGTAAGTGACCCTAAACTTTTGACCGACAGTGTATATATATATATATATATGTGTGTGTGTGTGTGTGTGTGTGTGGGTTGGGTAGGTAGGTAGGTAGGTAGGTAGATAGACAGACAGACAGACAGACAGATAGATAGAGACAGACAGACAGACAGACAGACAGACATATTTTAATATATCAGTTTATTTGTTTTAATTGATATTGCCCTTAGCTATTAATATAGACAAATAAAAAAATAAAGAAAAAAAGAAAAAATGCAGTCAGAGCATTATGCAATTATAATTACATAAATAATAAAGTTTCAGAAGTACTACCAGATTAAATATCAACATATTATTATTAAATAGTATTCATACATATTATACAATTATATATTTAAATATTATGATATATCATTATATATTTATAAACATTATTAAAATATGATTTCTTAAATATTAACCCTTTGATGCATGAATCTGTTTACTTTCTAAACAAGAAAATAATTACTAATATATATATATATATATATATATATATATATATATATATATATATATATATATATATATATATATATATTATAAATAAATACATAAACAATACTACACAAAAATATATTGGTAGATATTCATTTGTGTTACATGATAAATAAATATAAAATAGTGGACCTGTCCACCAAACCCTGCAGCCCGTTCTCACTCCCGAGGCGTCAAAAGCTGCCGCTTGTGCAACAGCCCAGCGCGTCAATCTACGGACGCCCAAAGCACCCTCTGGCATCTGTATCGGACGCACGCAAAGGGCAGCCTAAAAGGGAGGCGTCACTGCCAGTCATCGGATATTGCGTGTGTTTAACCGCAATACGTTTTATTATACTTATAAATATATTAGTGTGGTTATAATACACCATTATGTCGATTAATTTAGATCGCCTAACCCAACCCCATTCCTGAACCTAAGCAATTATCAACGATATAACGACGTAACTTGCCCCAATAATCAAAACAGGTAATAAGTACAACCCCCCATACCACCACCCACCCCCCACCCCCACCCCCCACCCCCTTGGTTGTGTCTATACTGTACACCTATATACACAGAAGGTCTGGCAGTTTATTAATTCTTTCCTTTATTAAGTTATTTTATTGAGTTTACTTGCATGCAGACATATAAACTGCAGTGTACTATAGGTTCGGTTTGAATCATTTTGATTTGTCATGTCGCTCACGGAGGATGTGCGAACCTAGCTTAATAGCTGAAAATCTTCCCCCTCCGTGAAGGCTGCCATCCAATACCGGTCACACATCTCATTCAAAAGATACATCCGAACTTGAGCTCATCGTAATTGGTCACAAGACAGTGGTGTTTGAAGTCGCGCTGATGCCTTCTCGCTGCCGCGATTTTTGAATTTGTTACTAGAACGAGTAAGTATCCCAATGTAATTAAATAAAAACGTACATTTGGGTCTGTTCTTCACACAGAGATCGAAATGCATGGAATACACCCGGAACTGAACAGGCCACTTCAGCAGAGCAGAATGTATATATAAAATAACTTTAATTAAACATTAACCACTGTAAAATAATACATGTTGCTGATTAAACATTACCATTGTGAATAAACGTGGCTGATTTCAAACATAATAAAAATCATACCCCAACATATCATGTCAGAATGACAAAATTCTACCCCAACATATCATTTGGCAGTGATAAAAATCTGATTCCCTTTGCATCGGTTTTTGATGCCGAACGTTTGTCACTGAAAGCAATGTGCTTGCCAAAAGGGAGCTTTTGGCATCCACCTGCTGAAGCACTGGGCTCTTGCACAAGTGGCAGTATTTGACGCTTCAGGAGTAAGAACGGGTTGAACCCTAACCCAGAGTGAGAGTGCATTGTTTGACCCTTCCCTGAGGCTGCTATTGTCTTGTGCTGTGCCTAATAAACAGCAGACAGCCATTACAGAGCTTTATCCCTCCACATGAAAATTTCCACAAAGACGGATAATACAGTCAGACTTTCCTGTGCTCCTTGCTGATGTGATGCCATTGTGGGTTTGGGTTAATTCCAGAGGGCTGTACAAAGAGAAACGGATGAATATGAAGTGTCACCCAGCAGCTGGGGCCTGGCTCAGTTATTCCCTCTCTGCACATGTGCACAGCAGAGGCTGGTATCAGATCAGTTCCTCTAATCTGTATCACAAACGATGTAGATTTTTTCTTTAACCCGCCGGAGTGAATCAGGATCTAAACCTGCCACTTAACAGACTTGTGTCTGCTTAAGAGACTGCTGTGTATTATCGGACTATGACTTCTGGGGGTTCCGAGCACCATGGGCAGCCATAGATGATGAATTAGTTTGATGTTGCAGATCAAACACTGATATGGTTGAGAATACATTACAGAATGTGGACACAGTTGAGTCTAACCAGTTCCTTATTCTTGTCCGCCTCTGTGACCTGGAGGTGTTAAATGTTGCCCAACCCAGACGCTCAACAAAGCACTCGTTAGCATTCAGGGTGTGATCGTAAAGTACAGCACATCCTCAGTGACATCACAACACTAAAAAACTAAAAACTCCTCATATTTCATCTGTTAGCATGTGGTTAAACAATCAAATTGCCTTCAGCATTTTTTAGGCAGAGGCTATTTGCACTACTGTAAGTGCAAATAGTGATAGATGCTATTTACACTAAGTGTAAAAAGCAACAAAAACCATCTTCTTTGCACTAATTGCAAATAATTTTACATGCCATTTGCACTCCAGTTAAATAAAAGAAGATGCTATTTGCACCCTGGTGCAAATAATGGTATATGCTATTTACACCCCCATGCAAATAGTGGCAGAAATTATTTGCACCCCATTCCTGGTGCAAATAATGGTAGATACTAGGGATGTGCCTGAAGCCAAAAGGCATGGATAATGACTTCAAAATGAATAACGGATTCATCCGAATAATATAAAACAATTCTTATGACTGATTATCCAAGAAGCACAAGGATAAAGCGACATTTTATATAAACATATACAAAATTACAAACACATTAATGAATCTGTGCAGCCAATATTTCTAAAGTGTAAACCTTATGAATGAAAATGCGCATGGTGCGATTTCAGATTGGATGGCCGCAGTTTCGACTCCGTTTGTGGTCTCTCTTAATTGTGCACGTCTGGAACTTGACAAGTGTAATATTAACTAAGATAGACATCATGTTCACTTTCCACTTCTTGAAATGTCTTTGTTAATGTATCACATGATTCACATGTGATTCTCATGTATTTATTTATAGCATAACCTGAGCGTGATGTTAAATTCCTGACATGAAGTGATGCTTTCATGTCGGATCTCGTCTATCCATCTTTTAAAGTTGACCACATTTATATCCACATCAGCGATTGAGGTAATTAACTGGTTAAGACTTTATTCCGAAAAAAGTTAAAATGCTCCATAAAGGTTTAAATGCTCCATAGAGTATTCATCTATTAGGAATATTTCTCCTTATGTAAAACGAAGAAAATGAAACATGCTCCATCTTTTTTCTTCTTCTTTTTTAAACTGTGCTACATCTGGTAAGGCGCTATATAAATGTAACATTATTATTATTATTATTATTATTATTGTTATTTAACTAAATAATGGTGTCATATCATACAAATTCCTGATAGATTTATGGGACGTTCACCTGTTTGTAGGCTATATTGATTTTATTTTCATTTCTTTTAATTTTTGAATTTGTATTTATTATTCACTGCAAAATGTGTACTTGACATTTAACATTTTGCTTGACACCTCCTGCTTTCAGAATAATGTTGTTGTGCATGAACAGATGAACGAAAATTCAGTTTCATGCAGATATTAATATCAGAAATACCAGGAGAAACCAGTTACCAACATATTCCACAGTTAATATAGCCTACAAATTCAGCTTCATCTCGTAAGAAAAACAAAACAATAAAATAATATATTTTTTTACTAATAGTTGTATTATAATAATAATAATAATAATAATAATAATAATTATTATTATTATTATTATTATTATTAGGCTATTATTTTGAAAAGGCATATACAAGGCATATTTTATTAACAGAAACTATAAATGCAAGAGTAATATTTAAAATTGGGCATTTCATTTAGTTTTGACACACTTGCTGTTTAACACCCAGTTCTATCCAAATACAGAGACAGATACAGATAATTTTGTCATATGAACAGATCAGAGGTGGGTAGAATAGACAAAAACTGTACTCAAGTAAAAGTACAATTACTTAAAAAATAATTACTCAAGTAGAAGTAAAAGTACTAACATAAATAATTACTTGATTAAGAGTAAGAAAGTGTAACACCGACTCAGGCTGAGTGGGATCCATGTGCGGTTTATTAACACAACAAGTTCAGAGTACAAACAGGAGTGGGTAAAATAACCAGGGCAACCAACAACAGGGCAGTAACATAGTCAAACAGGCAAAGGATCGGGGCAGGCAGCAAAATAGCTGTAGAGATAGTCCAGGCAAACACAGTAATAGGCAGGCAGCAGAGAATCATACAAGGTAAATCCAAAGCAGAGTCAAACACGGGTAGATCAACAGAGTAAGTAATAACGCTTAGAAATGTAGCCGGGCAAACAAGACTTTGCAATGAATGAACACATACATCAGGCTTAAATAGTCTGAGTGATATGAGGCAGGTGTAGGGTAATCAGTCCAGGCATGTGGGCACTTGGGAAGTGTAGATCAATGTTAATATTCAGGTGAGTGAGACCTCTGGTGGTCGACTGAGGAATCTTCACCGGCGTTCGTGACAGAAAGTATCCATTTAAAAGAGTACTCAAGTATTGAGTAACTCGTTAACAAATGACATAATGGACGTAGTGTGTGAAATATTGTGTGAAATTCTTGGGTGCAGTTCCAAGCAACATAATAGTCATGACAGTGATGAGACATATACCAATTTACAATAAACATCAGACTAACACAACACAATTTAAAATCTAATATACACATAATTACACATAACAAAAAATACAAATAATAACATACAATGTACAGTATACAATACACACAATATAGCATACACATTATACAATAAAAAAGTATATATAGTATATATATAAAATGTACAGTAGGTTGTATTGTATGTATTAACATTCAGGCTGTCGGTTGATAGTAAGTTGCCAGTGTGTTGTAACGAGAAAATATAATATAATAATAATAATATAATTTATGACAGTCCGGTGTGAGATATAAGAGTAATAAAGTGCAGTGCTGATGTATTTTGATTGTGGGAGATCAAGAGTTCAAAAGTCTGATTGCTTGGGGGAAGAAGCTGTCATGAAGTCGGCTGGTGCGGGTCCTGATGCTGCGATACTGCCTGCCTGATGGTAGCAGTGAGAACAGCCCATGGCTCGGGTGGCTGGAGTCTCTGATGATCCTCCGAGCTTTTTTCACACACCGCCTGGTATATATGTCCTGGAGGGAGGGAAGCTCACCTCCGATGATGTGTCTGGCAGTTTGCACCACCCTTTGCAGGGCTTTGCGGTTGTGGGCTGTGCTATTGCCGTACCAGGCGGAGATACAGCCAGTCAGGATGATCTCTACAGTGCAGGTGTAGAACCGTGTGAGGATGTGGCAGTTCATTCCAAACTTCCTAAGCCGTCTCAGGAAGAAGAGGCGCTGATGAGCCTTCTTCACAATGGCTTCAGTGTGGATGGACCATGTGAGTTCCTCAGTGATGTGGACACCCAGGAACTTGAAGCTGCTTACTCTCTCCACTGGTACTCCATTGATGGTGATGGGACTGTGTTCTCTAACTCTTCTCCTGAAGTCCACCACAAGCTCCTTTGTCTTACTGACACTGAGGGAGAGGTTGTGCTCCTGACACCAGTGTGTCAGAGTGTGCACCTCCTCTCTGTAGGCTGTTTCATCATTGTCAGTGATCAGACCTACCACCATCGTATCATCAGCAAACTTAATGATGGCATTGGAGCTGTGTGTTGCCACACAGTCGTGTGTGTACAGAGAATACGGGAGTGGGCTGAGAACACAGCCCTGCGGGGCTCCAGTGTTGAGGGTTAGTGATGAGGAGATGTTGCTGCCCATTCTAACCACCTGGCGTCTGCTTGACAGGAAGTCCAGGATCCAGCTGCACAGCGAGCTGTTTAAGCCCAGAGCCCAGAGTTTCTCATCAAGCTTGGAGGGCACTATGGTGTTGAATGCTGAGCTGTAGTCTACAAACAACATTCTCACATAAGTGTTCTTTTTTTTCCAGGTGGGAGAGAGCAGTGTGTATTGTAGATGCAATGGCATCATCAGTGGAGCGGTTGTTGCGGTAAGCAAACTGCAATGGGTCTAGTGATGGAGGCAGCACAGAGCAGATGTAATCTCTGATTAGTCTCTCAAAGCATTTGCTGATGATGGGGGTCAGAGCAACAGTACGCCAGTCATTTAAGCAAGTGATTTTGGATTGCTTTGGAACAGGCACAATGGTGGACGTTTTAAAGCATGTGTGGACTACAGACAAAGAGAGAGAAAGGTTGAAAATTGCCGTAAAAACACCAGCCAGTTGGTTCGCGCACGCTCTGATGACGCGGCCCGGAATGCCATCTGGACCCGTGGCTTTGCGTATATTCACCCGTCGGAAGGATCGGGTTACATCCGCTACAGAGATGGAGAGTGAACTAACCTCTGTAGCTTCAGCCGCGAGAGCTCTCTCCGCGAGGGCGGTGTTATTTCCCTCGAAATGAGTATAAAAATTATTTAGCTCATCCGGGAGAGAGGCAGCAGTGTTCACGGCGGAGTTTTTATTCCCTTTAAAGTTTGTGATGATATTAATTCCCTGCCACATGCTTCTAGAGTTGGTGGTGTTGAACTGTCCTTCAATCTTATTCCTGTACTGACGTTTTACTGTTCTGATTGTTTATGCTCCTCCGCGTTCCCGGAATCAAAAGCGGAGGTCCGCGCATCAAGTGCCGCGCGAACATCGCTATTAATCCAAGGTTTCTGGTTCGGGAAGATCCGTATTGTTCTGGTCGGAACAATGTCCTCTACGCACTTTCTGATGAAACACGTTACGCTATCAGCGTAAAGCTCGATGTCGTCATCAGAGGCGGACCGGAACATCTCCCAGTCTGTGTGATCAAAACAGTCTTGTAGCGTATAGTCTGATTGGTCCGACCAGCACTGGATTGTTCTGAGGGTGGGTGCTTCCTGTTTCAGTTTCTGCCTGTAAGCGGGCAGAAGCAGAATGGAAGAGTGGTCCGATTTGCCAAATGGTGGGCAGGGGAGGGATTTGTAGCCGTCCCGGAAGGGAGAGTAGCAATGGTCCAAAACCCGGTCCCCTCGTGTGTTAAAATGAATGTGTTGGTGGTATTTTGGTGCGACTGATTTGAAACTGGCTTTATTAAAGTCCCCAGTCACAATGAACGCGGCCTCAGGGTGCGCGGTAATCCCATACAGTTCCTTGAGTGCCCGGTCTGTGTCGGCTTGTGGCGGGATGTGCAGCAGTGATAATGACCGCTGTGAATTCCCTCGGTAGCCAGAATGGCCAACACAGATGCATGAGAAATTCCAGATCAGGAGAGCAGAAAGACTTGATAGAATGTACATTCCTCTGATCACACCAGGATTTGTTGATCATAAAACATACACCACCACCTCTGCTTTTACCTGAGAGGTCTTTCGCTCTGTCCGCTCTGTGCACGGAGAACCCCGCGGGTTCGATGGCTGAGTCTGGAATCTCCGCAGACATCCAAGTTTCTGTAAGGCAGATAACGCAGCAGTCCCAGTCCCTGCTCTCAGCTCGCAGAGCTTGTTGTCCAGAGACTGAACATTTGCCAGTAGAATACTGGGTAGCGGGGGTCGATTTGCACGACGCAAATGTTTTGTATTTCTTTTTTTTTAAGTGAACTGTCAATCCCTAACATTCTGTCTAACATCTTTTGTGTTCCACATAATACAGAAGGTCACACGCATTTGGAACAACATGAAGGCAGGGAAATGATGACAGAATATGAAATAACTATTAATAGACTATTAGAATTAACCATCACTTTAAAGGGATAGTTCACCCAAAAAATTACAATTATCTCATCATTTGCTCACCCTCATGCCATCCCAGATATGTATGACTTCCTTTCTTCTGCAGAACACAAATTATGATTTTTTGAAGAATATTTCAGCTCTGTAGGTCAGTAAATTGCAAGTGAATGGGTGCCAAAATGTTGATGCTCTAAAAAGCACATAAAGGAATCATAAAAATAATCTATACGACTCCAGTGGTTTAATACATGTCTTCAGAAGAGATATGATAGGTGTGGCTGAGAAACAGATACATTTTTAAGTCCCTTTTTTGCTAGAAATTCTTCTCCCAGCCCAGTAGGGGGAAATATGCATGAAGAATGTGAATCATCAAAAACACAAGAACAAGAATATGAAAGTGATCTGTTTCTCATCCACACCTATCACGTAGCTTCTGAAGATATTAATTTATCCACCAGTCTTATGGATTACTTTTATGCTGATTTATGTGAATTTGTTTAGCTTTAAAATTTTGCCACTCATTCACTTGCATTTTATGGACCAAAAGAGCTGAGACATTCTTCTAAAAATCTTCATTTGTGTTCAGCAGAGGAAATAAAGTCATACACATCTGGGGTGGCATAAAGGTGAGTAAATGATGAGATAATTTTATCTCAGGACCACCCTCAGATGCTGCATGTGCCGCTGCCAGTCATTACTGTGAATTATAATGTCGTCTAGTTAGGCAGCAGCGTAAGCCGAATGCAGTCTGAGGATTCAGTCCTTGAGACGCTGAAACGTAGCCGGGGCCCCAAACAAACCAAATGGAAGCATCACAAATTGGTGCAATCCAAACGGCGTGGAGAAGGCTGTTTTTTCACGGGAAATTGGTGTCAAGGGGATCTGCCAATAACTCTTTGTCAAATCAATGTTGAATAAAATCAAGCAGTACCTAACCGATGGAGCAACTCATCAACGCGGGGCATCGGGTACGCATCAAATTTAGACACCGTGTTGACTTTCCTATAATCCACACAAAACCGTACAGACCCGTCGCTCTTAGGCACTAGAACAACCGGGCTGGACCAATCGCTGTGGGATTCCTCTATTACCCCCATATCAAGCATCGCATACAATTCTTCCCAAACTATTTTCTTTTTGTGTTCGGGCAAGCGATAGGGATGGCTACGTACCACCACTCCTGGTTCAGTCTCGATGTGGTGCTGGATGAGGTTCGTACGACCCGGTAGAGGGGAGAACACGTCTGCAAATTCTTGTTGCAACTTGGAAACCCCTGTGAGCTGATATATTGTGAGAGGTGGTCTCCGCAAGTGACTATTGTTATTATTAGGTTTTATATTCACCTCTGGCCCGAGCTCCGCCCTCTCCAGAATTACTGTAGCCAACGTTACAGGGACTGCCTCCCTCCACAATTTCAGGAGGTTGAGGTGATATATTTGACGTGTGCCCCCTATCGGTTCGCTTTACCTCATAATCGAGATCCCCCACTCGTCGTGTGACCTCAAAGGGTCCTTGCCACTTGGCAAGTAATTTGGAGCTCAATGTGGGTAGTAATACAAGTACCTTTTCTCCCAGTGCGAATTCCCGCAGCTGAGCACCCCTGTTATACAGTCTGTTCTGTCGTTCTTGAGCTTGGAGCAAATTCTCCTGTGATAGTTGTCCCAAGGTGTGGAGTTTTGCTCTAAGATCAAGAACGTACTGAATTTCATTCTTGCTATCTAAAGGTCCCTGGTTCAATCCCGGGTTTCAGCACCAGTGTGAGACAGTTCAAAGGAAGGAGGGCCTGGAACACAGGTCTTCTCCAACAGGTTCATTTTATTCAAACAAAACATGGGCTCCACGGCCACACCACACAAACAAACTCAAATAATAATCAGGCCTCATGGCCACACAGTTAGACAGTCTTTACACTTTTTAGCAGCAGACACACCCAGCTTGTGTTCTGTCTCGCTCTCTCTCCTTCTTCTGGCGGTGGCGTGGCTGTTTATATGCCACTTTTCCCAAGCTCACTTGAATTAGAGGCATAATTTGTTAGACATAATTTAGCTCAGGTGTAAGCGCCCTTACCGCTTTCTCTCTCTCCGGACGGGTGCTCGACCACGCCCCCGCTGCCACAACTTTACTTGGATATTTACATGGATTTATATAGTAGGCTGTTAATCCACATGTTAAGGACGTTTCCCAGCACTAATCAGCCCGAATGTAGCTGCAATAGTTTCCAGTACCCACGCAGGGTAAATGCATAACTGCTCATGACATGCGGGATGCGGGACAAAGTGCACCGATATAGTGCTGCAGATTTAAAAATGTACACTTAAAAACTGATGTCATAAGAATCACCCTGAAAACGACCATCATCATTTCACAGAAAAGCCCGCGTTATCATTAGAGCCAGAACTTACCTCAACATTGGTGCTGCAATTTTAATCTTGAAATATCTGCTTGTCTTGATAAATGAAGACACTGCATGACTAAACAATTTTTTTCACTGTGCAGAGTGAAGAAAGTGTTTCACTTAGTTTGAAGAGTTTGATGCTGCAGCAGTGATGGACTCTGCTTGAGTGACACATGCAGCTGTGTGAACTTCCGTTGTCATAAAAGTCCCATTCAATAATCACTCAATAAATTACGCATTAATTAAAATTAAACCAATAAATGTAATGACAGGAATGCCACCCATTATAACAAAGTAAAATTATTTTTTTTTCCTTAGAAATATACTTGAGTTAAAGTAAAAAGTACCCACTTTAAACCTACTCTAAAAGTATATATTTTTTCCAAAACGTTGCTCAAGTAAATGTAACGGAGTAAATGTAGAGCGTTACTACCCACCTCTGAAATAGATACAGATAATGGCTTCCCTGCACACCCCTAGTAGATACTAATTGCACCCTGGTGCACATGGTGTCAGATGCTATTTGCACCCTGGTTCAAATAATGATACATGCTATTTACACCCAGTGCAAATAGTGGCAAATATTATTTGCACCCATATTTAAATACTAACATACAGTATTTATGCATCACTGCAGTGTGTTTATTGTGTTTATTTAGAGTCCCGCAGACAAACTACATTAACCCCACCCCTAAACCTAACCTTAATCTTGGTTTTACTACAGTAACTATGGTTTCGCATGGGAACGAGTGCGATTGACAGACTCTGCCTCTGGATCAAACCCTTCTATGCACTCCTCGACATTCACCGTGACCAAATCACTGCGATGAAATCAACATTTATAGTCATTTTTATAAATTATTTTAAGTAGTATTAAAGGAAATATTAAGAGTGGAAACAGGAAATCGGATGGGAAAAAGAGTGGGACAAAATGCGAATTTGAACCGTGGTCGCTAGGACAACAGTACACATTCACCCACTGTCTTTACATTCACTGCAGCAACATCTATTGTTTAGTTTGTCGTATATTTCTTTGGTTCAATCAGACTATTGGGTTGCAAATAGCTTCACTGTGTGGCAGATGCTATTTACACCGGTGTGCAAATAGACACTCCGTTAAATATAAGTAAATTAAATAGCAATTCAAATGAAATAGTAGTGTGTTGATTGTGTAATGTGTTTATTTAGAGTCCCACAGACACCCTACACCAACCCCTACAACTAAACCTAGCCTTAACCACAAAAATTAACCATGGTTTTACTACAGTAACCATAGTATCACAATGGTATTTTGAAGTAAAATAATAGATTCCACAAAATTAAACATGGTTACTATATTAACACCATATTACTGCAGTTACACCTTGTATACCATGGTTAATTGCATTAAAACTATGGTTTCTGCAAAAAAAACAAAAAAAAAAACAAAAAAAAAAAACAAAACATGGTTAATACTGTGGCAGGGCAGGTTAAACCCTCCCTGTATTAGTGTCACGTCATTATGACATTGCTGACAGCCTATCAGCCATCACGGCCCGCCTTTTTTAGGCTGGTACATGTCACTCGGGAATGTGTCACGGTCTGGGACCCAACATTTCCAGTTTTCTATTTGTTTTGTTTTTATTTCATTTCTATTGCTCATGTTTTGCATTTTCTTTGATTTTTGTGTCGGATGTGCTTCTGCTTACACCGGTTTGTATTCTTCTATGAAGCAAGTTTAGCTTCATTGAGTTTGCAGCTATTTGTTTTAATGCTGTATTTTGCCCTTAGGGAAACACACTTTCATCTCCCTGCCCCAGGTCTTTCTCTTTTTATGATTTCATGTCCTCAATAGTGTAATTTTTTCTAATGTGTTTTGTATTTTATTTTCTTAAATGATGGAATTCTTTGTTTTGTAAGCATCTTGCATTTGCTTGCTTTTGAGTAAATTTCTCTGTAATTTGTGTTTACATTTTATGGCCAAACTGCTGCTTTTGCACTGGATCTGCTTAAGACTTGCTCAATATTTATAACAAGGGCCTACTTGTACGGTGCCAACTGGCTTTGTCAATTTATTTATTTTCTGTTTGTTTTTTCTATTGCAAGAGCTGTGTGCCCAAGGCAGAGAGGCTAACTTTCTTTCCCTTCACTGGTAATGGTGTCCCTCTCACCAAATGCTGTGTTTGTCACCTATATCAGACTTCATTGTGTGTGTGTGTATTTTTGTGCACAGTTGTGTGATGGAGTGTGATTTTTCTTGGGACCCATTGTCCCCTTGCTCTAGCCTGCTTTCTGCTGGTAAGCCTTAGCCCTGTAGTTATGATTTCTGTTTGAAAGTAAATTTTTGTGTCATGGACTAACAGCTCTTTATACATCCATCTGTACATATCTGTGTGTGTGTGTGTGTGTGTGTGTGTGTGTGTCAATGGGAACTCTGTCACTGGACTAGTAAAAATGAATTAGTAAAAATTTAATTCGATGTAGGTATCGGTATTGGTATCGATATCGGCAATATTGGCCTAAAAGTACTTGGTATCGAATAAAAATAAATAAATACAAAATGAGTGGTATCGCCAATCCCTAGTTCCTGCTGGACTATTTAAGTGCAAATAGCTGCACTGTGTGGCAGGTGCTATTTACACCTACTGCAAATTGTCACTCCAATCTTTTTATCAGTTGTTTACTTAACGTCTCTTGACTTAAAAATTAAATAGTTAATGGTGTTTGCTAAGGAAAGCGTTACTATTACTATTGCTCATTTGATAAGTTTTTCTAAAACCTCTGAGAGTTAAACTTTGGTGCATTAATAAATCCTGCATTGTTTGTGCTATGTGACATTAGTGATATCTGAAATCATATGGCTTGCTAAGAAGCGGTGTGCTACAGTATTAGTTTTCTAATTGAATATATTTGAGGTTTTCGATAGTGGGACAATACAATGGATGAGTAAAAAAGTTCCATAAATTTACATTGAAGGAGGAACATACATCATATAGACCAAAAGTCATATCGACCAAGTTATCAGAGACTTAGGGTTTGGGCTCTTTTGACTTTGGCATTTAGACAAAGGCTCTTTTGACTGAATAATTTCCCGGAACACCCTAGCTAAAAACCATTCAAATAATCGTAGCAACTACATAGCAACATCCTGGAAACCACCCAAAACATCCTAGCATTACGGCACAACATGACCACACGTGAAGTCAACATGTTGCTACCGAGTGTTTCTGTACTCTGACCTCACCCCTGCTCTGCCGAGTTATCTCCCATAAGCCATTGTGCATCAATTCAAACGTGTTTACCTTTTCCTGTGGAAAAGGAAGCAATCGTTTTCATTTCAGAAGTTGCGTTTTCCCTATGAAATTAAATTTTTTCTCCAATGACTGTTAGGTCTAGGGATGTGATTTGGTTTTGAACATTTGGTTAGTAAAATATACATTTCTCTTCACTGTATTGCATCATTTACATCTAAAACAATTTGCTTTCCGCACACCTCTGTGAACATTTCACCCACGGTGAAACATTAAACAACACTTCCCACTTTGGCCATTGGGGCAGTGGTTCGATTTTAGCTGAAGAACTTTCGACCTACTGTCGCCGAAGTCACAGTGAGATCAGTCGCACGCCGGCAAGTTTTTCGTAAGGAAGCACCACTCAAATCCTGTTGAAATATTTCACCATGGACAGGAGGAATTGGACTGAAAAGAACACCATGACAAATTATGCTAATTGCCATTGCTTTCCTCAAAGGTAAAATGTGAGGATCACTTTTCGGTTTATCCTGATAATTGACTTCACCTGATAAGATGCACGAAAAATCATGCACATTTCTGAACAGCCCTCACATCAAAGTTTTAAACAATACATAGCCCCATCCTGAGGAAATATCATTTTGGTTTCAGTGTGATTTGGTAGTCACATCTGCAACCAATATTGACCAGCATGTGGTCAGCTCTCTTAGCCCCTCTCTTTCCTTCTGCACACTATTTGTTCCACATCAATAATAGCTGAGCAGTCACTTAGTCTGAGTCATATTGTGTGGCTCGCCCCGGCAGATAGAAGAAGATTAAGGCATATAATGACACAAACGGCACTAATGTCAGAGATTTGCTGAGAATGAGGAAATGATCAGATGCATATCTCAAAACCCTGGCAACAATAAACTGCAAGATTTGGAAAAGAAAGGCATGGATAGCTGGATGGCGGGTGATGGTTTAATAAACACTAAGACATTTCTTTGAACGGCAAGCTGGGGTATGATTCTAAAACAGCCCGCAGAAGATAAAGGCACAAAAAATCTACCTATTGTTACTTCTTTTTACATTCCATGTAAAGCAGCTGCTGAGACAGCGTTGAGCTGAGGAATTTGTAAAAGAACATTTTGACACCAATTACCTCACATAACACTATTATGTGAAAAACGTATCATGCATCATGATGAATGTAAAATGTTGAGATACATTTTAATGGATGTGCATTCATTACTCTTATCAAACAGGTATCCATACTCTCTTTTTCAACCTGAAAGTGGGCATAATATAGATTAATCTGTGTTTTTCTTCTCATTGTCAGGATATATTTTAAGTATTTTATAAAATGGAAAATAAATATAATGCTGGTTGCAGTGGATCTACAATCAATGGAAACAAAACCTGCAAATGCATTGTATCGTTTGCCAGTGATGAAGAAGGTCTTTATAAAGTTCAACACATTTGCAGCTTGTAAACGACTTCTGCAGGTAAATACATTTTCCAACCAAAAGAGTATCAAAACATGTATTAGCACATAAACACATAAAAAAGTACCATGGCATTACCATGTTTTTTGGACGCACTATGTTAATACAATGGTAGGCTATATGAATATGGTAATTATATAGCAAAGTACAGTGGTATTTTTTTAATTACCTTGAAGCACCATGTAAATACAATAGTATATGAATATGGTAATCATATATCAATTTACCATGGTAGTAACATGGTATTCTTGTAAGTAATTTGAAGCACCATGCAAATACAGAATGGTATATAAATTTGGTAATTGTACATCAAAGTACCATGGTATTACCATCTTATACCATCAGACATTGTTATTGCCCAGATGTGCTCACACACACACACACACACACACACACACACACACACACACACACACACACACACACACACACGTTAGTGCGGCTATCCTTATGAGGACTCTCCATAGACATAATGATTTTTATACTGTACAAACTATATATTCTATCCCCTAACCCCTAAACCTAACTCTAACAAAAAACTTTCTGCATTTTTACATTTAAAAAAAATCATGATGATTTATCCTGTAATTTTGTGTCTAGCTGCTGTATTTCTGTATTGTATAGATGAATATATAGATGAAGAGTATACTGTATGTACATAGAGTTTTTATATAGGAATGTGCAAATAAAATTATGTTTAAATGGGTATGGGTTTGTAGAGGTAGTAGTATAAATCTGAAAAATAAAATGTAAAAATAGTGATTTTTCATATTGAATACATGGTTTGTATAAGAAGTATAAATATGAATTTACATATTTTTTTTTTTTTTTTTTTTTACGTGCACATACCGGTACGTATTGCACCACACTGTATACTTGTATACTGTATTGCACTAAACTTTAATATACTGTACCATGGCTTTGATAAACATCATGTGAATAAGTATTTTAGATGCTTTGTCTATGACGGTATGCTCCGTGCATCTGCGGTTGAAAAAAATATGAAGTGGCTTAAATGTAGCAAGCTACTTTTGGCGTGTAGCTTGTAGTGTATCTTGCTACTTTCTCTGAAGTGTAGCTTTTAGCTTAGCTTAACAATTTTTTTTTCTGTTGAGTAGTTTGTAGCTCAGCTTGCTACATTTTTTGAGTAGCTTGCCCAACACTGTGTTTAAATAAGACTTGCACAGTCTAGATTGGACTGACCAAATTTAGACATGATTTTTGCTACAGCGTTTGAAACAAATGCTTTTATTTTTCTTCATTTTTTTCCTCCTCTCCTTATTTTTGTTGCCCTAATTTAATCAAACTTGTTTGCAAATAAAAATGATTTGAAAAATAGGCCTTTGTCTCTGTATGTTGCAATTTGAGCCAGCACTAGCATAAACTGGGGGCTTGTCCAGGATTTAAACACAGGACCTGCAACTCAAGCAAAACCACAAATATATAAATAAATTGGAAGTTGCATTCAAAATCCACTTGACTAAAAAAAATCTTAGGGGGCACATGCCTCAGTTTGAACATGCATGCTTCTGTCCGGCACCTTCAAGTGTATGTTTGACCATGTGTAAAATAAAATAAAAATAAAAAACTAGAAAGGTTGACTGTCAATGCTCAGCCCACACAACTCTCCTTCCCAGACACTTTTATCAAGTTAGTGGGCCACCACATTGATATCAGTATACAGTGCTGCCTCTTTTAACTAAGATTAGTACAGTTCTGATGCACCAAAGCTTTTAAAATATGTATCAAAGCTGTTAAAATGGCAGCAGTTGGTGTGTGGACAGCAGGAGATGGAAGGATTGGATGAAGAAGTCAACCCAACTTCCAAGTCTTCCCAGCAGGCCATTCCAGACTGTTGTGTGCAAGCCTAACATCAATATCAGCCACTTCTCACTCTTAAAAAAAGGATGGGGTGGGGAGGGTGGTGGTGGGTACAGAGCTGCTATCTGCCATTCTTTGCTGTGATGCAAGGTCTGGCACATTGATTGCTTACTCTCCATCTCTCCTCAGGAATCACTGCTGAGAAATCTTTAGGAGCTCCTGGGCCCGTCAGCAATGCTTAAAAACCTGCCAGTTTAACAGCTCCGTGCAGCTCGGCCCCAGTTGAAAAAAAGCAAAGTGGAAGTGTGTGGCTCACGCCATAGGGGGAGCCTTTATGGGGCTTCCGTTACGGCGGCTGCTGAAGTGTTAATTGGCTGGCTCTGAAGAGCAGTATACCTGCCCTCCTCTAATCCCAGCATGGGCGGTAACGGCAGGGGAAACCAAACATTTACCCAGCACCCTCCCTGTTTCTGCAATTCACTTCAACTGCTGCCCTCTCTGACCTTGCAAAGAAAACACTATAATAAAGGATGCTATTTCCTCTGAGCTCTGTTTTGATTTAGCATCAGGGTAGATTCTGCGTAAACCTTGTAAATTTTTACCAATCCTTCTGAGTAATCAAACAATATTCTGGCTCTGTAGAATGTGAGGTATTCAAAATCAGAGGTTTTGAACTGGTTTTACTTCAAGACCAATATTTTACATTCAACATCAAGTGGTGACCCAGCACAATACCAAAATTGTTTATGGTACAAAAGTAAAAAAAGCAGTCCTTAAAATTAGCACTTTTGGTCAAAAACTGCATTTCACTTGGTACACCAGGTGATATAAGGCATTAGCAAAGAAAGAAACAAAAACATGTTTTGACTGCTCAGGAGATCTTTATTTAAGTGTTGCATGCAACACAAAGACTGTACAACTAGTCAGGATCGGACTTACCAAATTTAGACATGTGCATGGGTGATTTCAACTATAGCAATTGAAACAAATGCTTTATTTTTTTTCCTTCCTTTTTCACTCCTCTCCTCATTTTTGTTGCAATAATTAAATCCTAATTGTTTCCAAATAAAATCTGATTAGAAAAAAATGGCCTTTGACTCTTTGTATGTTGCAATTTGAGCCAATTGTAATATAAATTGGAGGCTTGTCCAGGATTTAAACCCAGGACCCTCAACTCCTGCAACTCGCGCAACTCAGAACACCATGAAGATATAAATAAATTGGAAGTTGCATTCAAAATCCACTTGGCTCAAAATTCTGAGGGGTCACGTGCCTCATAGGAATGATACTTCTTTACAGCCGAAGAGTATGTTTGAGTATAAAATTTATATAAAATGTAAAAAAAAAAAAAAAGATTTTGTAGACATAATTGTGAAATCCCTGACTAGCAAAGCTTTAGTTCAGCACAAAATCTGTCAACTGCAGATGCACCACACAAACTACTTGAGGTAAAAATGCAGAGCTTCTCACCACACAGTAGTGCAATCGATGGCAGTGGCCCAGTCGCACAGGGTGGGACACTACAGTCAGGGAATCAGGCAGTGCGACAGGCCGCAAACCTGTCCATGAACCCTTCTACTCAGCAAATTTTCCTTTTATGACAAATTGATTTATTATGAGAACATCCTATCCAGAAGTTACTGCGCACACTGCACACATGAAAGATCTATAAAAGCAAACCATCAGCACATACCAGCAGATGACATGTTCGGCCAGAGATAGCTGATGTGGAATGTAGACAATATCAGGAGGGGGAAAAACAAGGGGACTGAAGTGAGACAAGCCAAGCATAAGGTCTCCAGATGAGACCTGGTTAACCACAATCTGCAGAGAAGAGACACACACCCTGCTGTCCTCTGCGTGCCTTCTTTGTCCACTCCAAAACAACTGTAAACATTAGTTCTGAAAAACCCTCAGCAGCCTGTAGAGATTACAGTGCTACCAAAGGTGTGGCGCCGAGTAATTACCAACACATAATGTTTGGTTTATTGGAGGATTTTTGGAGAAACATTTCTCAACTGTAATCTCACAAAGAGTTTGAACAGGAGTTTGGTAATAATCTCCTCCATTTTTATTTTGAGGTTTAGCTAATCATACACTAGAAACAGTTTGAAAAATAAAAGGAATTCTGAAAATACCACAAATCTTGATGGAGAGAGTATTATATTACTGTAAATTGAAATGAGTGGGTCTGCTATGTAATTGAGAGTGTAGGAAAAGTCGTAGAGAGGTTCAGCAGGATATGAAGTGTTAATACTGATTATTATTGTAATAATACACATAAAAGAGAGAAAAAAAATTACAGCAAAGAAACCACACAATGTACTCATGGTTACAGTATGTAAAATGAGTCAGATAAGTGTATGCAAGTTTTTCGATGCTAACATACTTTCTCTTATCCCAGTTTAATATGCAGAGACAGCTATAAGTAAACATTTGGTATGTTGGCTTCCCCCCAAAAAAGTGTAAAAACGGTGACTCTGTAGTGCTGGTCAAAAAATGTCTGTGTTTGTTTGAGCATCCTGACCAGCCTGACATTGTCTCAACCAATGGCATGAGTTGGGGGCGGGACTATTTTTTATTTTATTTTATATTTGACCAATGGTAGATGGGGGGACTGTTTGAGCAATTTATTTGAAAAACCTAATTTATTGTTCCTTAAATGTATATGTATATACATTTTCTAAATGTGATGCACCATTTTCATAACATGAAGCTAACACCCCAAAATCCCAGTGAAACACATGTGCCAATGTAACAACATATTTTGCTTTAAGTCCTGTGTTTATCTCTCAAAGAATATTTGAATTTGTTTGAAGTCTAATTTGTTTTAGCTGCATATCTGTTCCAGAATTGATGAGCTCTTTCTCCTAAACAAGGCTGGACAGTGTTGGTTTTATGCACACATGCTGGACAAGTTCTGTCACTGCAAACATTGAGAGGAGGCATGCCTCTCCGTAATTAACCAACAGCAGACCTCTGGGTAGAGAGACTGCAAACGCTGGGTAAATACACAAGTCTTTTCAACAAGGCATGTGATTTAAACTCTCACATACTACCTCTATATATGTCAGAAATAGGAAACCCCAGATTTATTTTCCTTGTGCCCCCCTTGTGGTTTGTAGCCTTTCTCCAGTCCTTCTGTTATAAATTGGAGAATCACTCCAACGGGTTAGGTAATCCGTTTTACTGTTGAACCACTCTGTGAAGTCTGCTAGCAGTCACCCAAATTCAGAACACATGTTTGACTCGTTAACTGTGTAGCGTGTCATCTTACTGCGGTTTCTAATGTGTCGCACATGAACTCATTTTAGGTAAACTGCCACTCGAAATATAAGGTACTTGATTTACACTTTCGATCATTTGCTTATTTAAATTTCACTTAGATTCACTTATTTGATAGTCAATTTACTTTCTGCTAGTATTTAATCTAATGTTATCGAACATAATGAACATTTAAACTATGTAGTTGATTGCTCACTGTACTGACCATAAACTCATTACCCTAACAATTTGTGAAACTATTGGTAATTTTAAAAACCCAATGAAATGTCTTGATGAGTGCAGTGTTTTTATTTATTCATTTATTTTCCTGTGTTGACATATTTCCCATTGCAACACAAAATTAGGGTGGGACATATCGAAGGGCTCAATCTTTTTTTTAAATAGCCGAAAATCTTTAGTTTACATCACAGCCATAAATCATAATTTGCTTATTGCAATAGACTGCAATTAGTCTGGTTCCGGAATTAAAAATCCCTTATACAACTTATAAACTTTTAAAGACAGACCTACTGTGAGCTCTGACTCTGAGGATGTTAATCGATGGTATTTGCTTCTGCTGAAGCCACCAGTCTGTTATTTCAACTTCATAAAATAAAAAATAAAAAATAAAAAAAGTGTTCAATTGTGTAATTTGTAGGGAATAACTACACTAGCCATGATCTTAAAAAAAAAAAAAAAAAACAACAAAAAAAAAACTGAATTGTTCCAAAAGAGCTCTACAGAGACCGGCCACTCCCATTACACACTGTGAATGACGCAATCGAGTCGGTCTCCCTACACTCTAAAACTACTTATATATTTGTGTATATCTGATTATTTTGCAATACATAAAACTATTTTGTTGTTATATTTATAATCAACAACTTTAAATCAATAGTTGTATATTTTCCCATTGTTTTTAATTAGATTTTTCATTCGGAATGCTTCATAGAATTGTAGTTCATGCCCTCATGATAAATCAGTGATTCTTGTTTTTTATGACAATAACATAAAAAATTCCCAAACCTTAATCAAACTTGCTTGTGTAAACATTTAAAGACCCCTATACATGAACTTGACTTAAAGCTCAGTAAAGCAATTTATTATGTTTTCTGGTCTGTATATAAAAAAAGCATATCATGCTAAATGGTGGAATTTGTCATGAATATTTACAAAATATAGACAGTTGTTATTGGATCATGTTAAGTCATCGCTGGAGGGCAAATTAATTTCGCATGCATTTGGGTAAGTCAACATTACGGTTTAGTCAGCCTCATCCTGAGCACTGTCAAAATAACTGAAACACTACTATGGTATGCTGTTTCTATTGTGGTATTGTAACACGGAAAGCCAATGCATAGTACATTTTGAGAACAAATAACCACACTAAAAGTTTCCATAATAAATAATGTTTATGTACCCCACAGTTTGATGATGCCTCCATGAAATAACACTTTTAAGGAAATATCATGGACCCCAACTACATGAAGTTCTATTGAGGGGCCCCTTTAATCCATGTTCATATAAACTGAGAATAGGGCATTATTAGAGTGTATACCCAGCCACAGACATAAACAACCACACACTTTCAATATGTCTTCGTTTTTATATGCAGCTGTTGTGAGGCTGTGGTGCACCCCTCAACCAGGGGACAATAAGGACAGGGGTAATTCAGGGAGAGGAGGGAGGGTTGCTTCCCTTGGTGTCCCTTTAGATCAAGTCTTTCTTAAAATAAAATAAAAAAATAAAAAAAAATAGCCTCAATAGCAGCATCTTGACTACAAGGTTCTGGATCACACTAGTGTCATTCTGTGCCTGAACCCTGATTTATTCAGATCAGCCAAAGTGCTGGAGCAGCCAATCCCTGCTGGAGGTGAAGGACACATGCCACAATGACTCCAGAATGCATGTCCATGGCGTTTTGTTGTGCTTAATTTGCTTTTCTCAACAATAACAAACATTGGTAACACTTTATGAAACACACTTTGAACAAATACTATTATAAAACATATAATAATATAATAGTGGGGGGCGGGGGGTGCTTGCAGCATGAAGCACTTACATATTTATACATATGGTGGAATTAATTGGGTTGGGTGCTTGTTTTGATTATGGGAATAAAAGCCCCTGGACAGACAGACAGATAGATAGACTAAAAAATCTATAGAAAAAAATCTGATGGTGTTAATAAAATTGAAAATATTTTGCATATCACACATGTATTACATAAAGAAGACATTTAGTTTGTGTTGCAAGCTGCTAATAAGATTACTACTATTTAAAATGATATAAAATCCTAAATAATATATTTACAATTTATATTTGTAATATAGACATGATTACCCAAAGTTATATATTACAAAAGCACCAGTGACTGTGTAGCCTTGTTGAACTCAAAGGAGGTGAAAAAAAAAAAAAAAAAAAGCATTTTCCTGCTCTGTCAAAGCAAATTTCTATTTGATCATTGGAAATACATTGTAGAAGAAGATATAAACTTCAGCTGATTATAAGGTACATTAGTAATGCTGTTAATAAAACTCGCAGATGAATCTGGCACATTCTTTTAGACTTCTCTCAGTCCAGATTCTTCTTCCTGTGCCAGTGAACATTTATCTCCTGTCCTTATATCTCCAAAACAAAACAGCTCTCCCTCTCTCTCTCTCTCTCTCTGTATGCAGTTGCTAAATGTGCTGGAATGAACTTGAACGGGAGATCAGGGGACACGAGAGCTTGATTTATGGCCCACATGTGCGCCATCTACGGCACGCTTAAAGGAGTTTTTGGAGAGGTCACAGTCAGTTCTTCATTGCACTGAGAGCGTATACATGCAAGTGAGATCTGCCACCCTCATGGTTCACATTACATCTGGTGTCCACCTTACACCCACATAGCCCTAAAAAAGCTCTAAAAAACTGAGAGCTTCTATGAAGAGGAGTAATGATCAAGATCTTTGTTTAGTTCCAATCTCAGTCACAGTTTCCTGAAATATTTCTTCCCAAAGCAATTTTTTATTTATTTTTTGCTTGTCTTGTAGAACTCAGAGGCGCCATGCCGTTCAGAGTGTAGGGTCATGTGCCCCCTTAGATTTTTGAGCCAAGAGGATTTTGAATGGTTTATTTGAACTTCCAAGAAGTATTTGTACGGTACCTTCGATAATTAAAATAAATGATTATTGCATGTACAAACAAAATGTAAACTTAGTCTTCAAATAAGCAGCATCCTTTGGTAACGATATTCTCTGCTTGCATTTGCTGATCAGGTTTTACGAATGCACTGCTCGCATTTTCAGTCACGCTTCTAAAGTTTTCATTTACACTCCCTGAGTTTTCATTTGCAAACCTTGTAGGCGGGGCTAAAAGAGTTCTCATTGGCTGGCAAGTATTTGAGTGACCGCTCTTTGACCTGGAAGTAGAGTTCAGTCAGTAAAAGGGGTTCTGGTTCAGTTGTTGCGTGTAAAAGTGCAAGAATCTAGAACTCAAACTACTTCCAGGTCACTCAAAAACTTTCCAGCCAACTCTGTTAGCCCTGCCCACAAGGTTTGTGCCAGAACTGCAAATGAAAACTCAGGGAGCGTAAAAGAAAACTTTAAAAGAGTGACTGAAAATGCGAGCAGTGCATTCATAAAACCTGATCAGCAAATGCAAGCAGAGAATATCGTTACCAAAGAATGCTGTTTATCTGAAGAATAAGTTTATATTTTGACTTTGATTTGATTTATTTGATTTATTTATTTTTTTTTTCTGTTTCATTCTCAGTTTATATTTTTATCCATTTCTAGAAAAGTTACATTCAAAAAAATTGGCACAATTTATTTATTTATTTATTTTTTTTAAGTAGGTTGGTAGTGAGAAAAGAAGAGGAATGCAACTACATTATCTTGGAATTACTTAACCTTGGTTTACAAAAAATAATGTATCTGTTTTCACTCTTGTTCTCTTCTACTTCTTTTTTCTTCTTCACCTTAACCATTATGTTGTTGTCCGTTCAGCTTAGTTGAGATGTTTGCCATAATGTTTTGGTGCCTTGTTATATTTGAAATTTTTGCTATAAAAGAAGTAAAAAAAATAAAAAAAATAAAAAAAAAATTCCTGTATGCATTGTGTATGCAAACCATACACCTGAAATGCAAACCATTTTATTTAGTTCATTTTCTTAGTTTTATTAGCCATAATTTACACTGAACACAGTGTTCAATATGTACAGGATTTCCTCATTAAGAGATAGGTTGCATGTTTTCACTCTCTGTTGAGCTGAAGCAATTGTGCGCATTGTTGCGTTTGTGCTGGTGCCTTTTGCACCACCTCTTGTGTCAGGGATAGTTGGATTAGGGTTGTGGATGCTGACCTTGGTGCCCCCTCAAATAAAATAGGTGCATGACACCCCTGGTGGAACTCACATGTGGTGCATACTGTTTCTTAAAAAAATACATCCTAAAAATGCAAATATTCCACTGAATGAACTCACAGACTCCTTTGATCAAAGATGTATATGACAAAAATATAGTAAGTATTAGAAGGTAAAACAAATTTGGGTTTAATTTATCTTATAGCATTGAAGCACTGTATTATGGTGAAGACGGCTCAGCTTTTTGTAACTAATCGTTACTATTTGTTACCATAAAGTCAATTAACATTGCAGACCTCTCTGTTTAAAAGTGTCAGTAAAATGTTTTTGCTTTGTGTGACTGAACGGAAAACCTTACAAGCCTTTGCTGTGATCACAAGAGGAGCCATAAATATCTTTAATATTTTTATTTTAGCATTGTATTTACCCTGCTGACCATGACCCCATTAGAACCGATACCTGATACCTATATTTGGGTAGCTACCAGTCAGTTAGCCACTGGTGTTTTTATTTAAATGACTTGTGAAATCTCTTGCCCAAGTGACTGGAACAACAAAGCCAAAGCTGGGTAAAACAATGTCTGATAAAAGTCTAATAATAATAATAATAATAATAATCATAATAATCATAATAATAATAATAATGTTTTTAGTTTTGTAAATTAGTTTCTTCCAGAAACATGTCAATTTTGTTGAAGTGTTTTCATTAACTTAAAGCTAAATTATTTCTCCTAATTTTAAAACATTGCAGCAAGGCAGACTTTATTGCGTTACTTTAACTATTTGAACTGTTCTCTGCATACTTAAATGACTACTTTTCAGAGGGAAAACACAAAAGTTTTCTTGGGAATAGACTCTAGTAACATAATAAAATAGAAAGAAAAAATACATTTAAAGAACTGTGAGGTCTAGATTTAACTTCAAGTCCTGGCCAGGCTTCTTATGTTTTTGCGATAAATCAAAGCTCCTTTGTGGGGATGCATTTAATCCTTTTTCTGGCACATAAAGGATGTACCTTTAAACTTGCTTTCAGTCCAGTGACAACCATGCAAATTTCTGTGAGGTAGGATGCCATCTCATTGACACTGTTTGTTGGAAGAACACAGTGGAGGGGAAAGGTCCCGTCTTTGGCATTCCACCGCTGCCCTCCCCTCTGAGACGAGAGTAGAAGAATTGTCAAAAGCTTGTTATTTACCATTAGTTTCTACCATTCCCGTCCCCCACCACCCCCCTAGCTGCCAAGCTAATTCAATCGTTTGGGGTAATCTCTCCGTCCCCCTGGGAGGTTTCATGCCTTTTTTTTTTTTCCCGTTCTTTTTTTTTTTTTTTTTTGCAGGCAGCAAGAGACCTGACCCAGTTTGAATCGAAAATTCCCTCTCTATTTCAGTTCACCAACAAACATACTATAAAGATTCATATGAAGTGAAATATGCTTCATGGGTAGAGTTCCAAAGCAAGCATTGGCAAATTCTTAAAATGTTGTTATTGTTAATGTGTATAAGTATTCAGGCGTTTGTTAAAAAATCAATCCAGCCTTTATCCCATAAAAATTATGTGACTGTGGTGAGATTTTTGCAAAATTATATCACATGGTTCATTATACATATAGCGGCAGTTTAGAGGTAAAGTGTCATCTGTGTGCGGCTAAAAACAAGTTAAATTGTTTTCGGTTAATGCTCTATCAAGTTTTAAAGCATCTGAACCTACCTCCCAACCCTAAACCTTAACCTTATAACCCCAACCGATAGTGTCATAAAAAGCAAATGTGAGAAGAAAAATGCAATTGCTGAAGCAATCATGTCATTTTGCAGCACTTCCATATCACTTTTGACTCATGTGTTGATTCACATGCTCCCCAGGACTCGTTCCCTGGTCCTTTATATCATAAATGCATCGATCTATCAGTTAAGCTACCACGCAATTTGATAATTCCTGAAAAACATTATACTGTAAATGCAGTTGGTGTGGAACACAAACACTAACATGTTAAATTTTTAAGTTATTCACTATATTAAAAGTGTTTGGATGAAATTAGCTAGCAAAGTGTGAAGAACTGAGCAAATATAAGTGTTTATGAACTGATAATCTGCCGTGTTACTTGGGGTTTGCGTGAAAGGAAATACAAGTTTAACTGTTTATAGCTGCTAAGAAACATTACGATCAAAGATAATTTACCTGTGCATTAATATAGAATTCAACTGATGTGCTTTCACAGGTACTGTATGAATATATTGCCTATTATACAACAGCATTGAATGTGGCTCATTCAGTTAAAATGTATTTAATTTTATTATATTGCAAATTGGATTTTATCTTGGAGTATATATGGAAATAACAATACATAATACATTGCACATTTTATAACAGAGTTTACTTGTGTTGCATCACAATCTAATGTTACGAGAAAACTCTTACAGAAAGTAGCTGAGCAGTAGCAGAACAAATCATTTCATTTTCACTTCCACAATCAGCCATACCATTCTGCAGAAGAATGTTGCTTCTCCACCTCACTAATGCTTTACTCAGAGGTTTCTGAAAGAGATAATGAGAGAGAAAAAGACATTGTGAGAGACAGAGAGTGACAGCATTAAGACAATTAACTGCAAAGTGTTCATGACTGCAACTGGAATGGAACCGTATGGTTGTTCGGTTTGACCCAGGACGTTGTGTTCATTTGAAGGTGTCTTTTTATTCCCATCTCTCTCATCCACAGGATGTTTCAGACCAGGCATGTTACAGGAAGACGACATGGAGTCTACAATTTGTCACCTCTCCTTCTAGATAATTGAAAGCATCCCAAACGTAATAAGTGTTTGCAATTGGCTGGTTTGGTGGGAGGGGTAAAGGGGCATCAGAGGAAAATACAAATAGTGCTGGTGTTGATAGCAAGACAGATGTGGACCATGTTTGTGGAGGTCTTAAGAGATGTGAGATGAGATGTCTTATGAGACAGAATGACCTCCCTTAAAATTAGCGAGTGTGTTTTAACTTAATTATATCATATTCCATCATTTGCATTTGGTATAGGCCTCTCGTGACCATTTGTTAAACACTCCATAAAATTGTATTTCCTATTGAAACAGAAAGTGTGGGCTGGACATATCGAAGGGGTTGTGCATTCTTTAAAAAAAAAAAAAAAAAAACAATAGCCTTGAGCTCACATCATTGCCACGAACCATGATTTGCTTCTTCCTAGTGCAGGTGGTATTAAGACCCCTGCATACTTCCTACATAATTGAAGAACGAACAGGTGTGACATTATTTAGAACAAAATCTGTCCCAAAAGAAGTTGTTTTTTGTGTTCGTTTCGGTGGTTCGTAACAGCTTGCCTGGGCGAACTTTCAGGAAAAATTCTTACCGGCTGCTAAACACTTTCTTACTGCCATTTGTCCGTGTCATCATCAGTTGTGACCTGGAGCTCCACCTACTTTGAGTCTGACAGCTATGTCCCGATCAGTCAACAGGAACACACCAACATGCAGTTTTTAGCTAGCTGGTCCAAATTTACCTATATCTATATGACCGTTCGCGTAGTAGACACATTTTCCAAGACCATGTCATGCAATATTTTTTATTTAATTTTTAATTAATTAGTCTACAAATGGAATCAAATCTACTCAAATATTTTTAAATGCCCATTCACGCTTTTGTTTGATATGCTGCTTCACTCATGTGCCTTCTGCAGCGAAAGCCATTCACACTCCCAGCCATTCATCTGCCTAAAGTAAGATATTAGCCTCTCTTTTCATCATTCTTTTGTCTGTATTCTGACCGTTAACACTCTTTTATACACCCATCTTTGCAGTAGTATCAGTGGCATCGTATATTACAATAACAGAGTATAATCAGCATATATTATGGCCACATATAGTGTTTTAGCACATTAGCTCAATCAATTCAGAACATAAGACAATTTACACATTATCTACTGCATATATTACTTTAAATCATCATCGAGTAGTTAAAACACTGATCTTGTGTGAATTCTACTCATAGAATGAGGCATGAAGTCATTGATAACACCTTTTAATGTCATATTAGTTGATGTTTTACATGCAGTCTTCTGTGTCCTCATATTCAAATGTACCTCTAAACTCCTCCCACTACGGTGTGGCAGGTGTCTGAATTTTCCCAAACAGTATGTCGTAGCTCAGCTCTTTAGAACCTTTTTCACCTCTCAATGAAGACCGCACTTCTCCGTAAGTGTGCTACAGAGCCTTTAGGCAGAGAAGAAAATGTGTGTTTTATTTTGTGATCTGAGCTAAAGAAGCACAATTTATGATGTGATTGTTGTCAGATTTTACTGCTGATGTGAAACATCCCTGCTGAAAAGACCAGCATTGCTGTTCACCAGCTTATGTTGTGTTTTAGGTGCTGGTCCCCCAGAAGGGAATGCTGGTGTGCTGGTGGCCCTACCAGGCTTTTAAAATGAGCTAAACTGGCTTAATAAGAAAGACCATGCTGGTCAACCAACTTTATCAGCTAGGTTTTCCTGATGAAAAGCATGGCCATACTGACCGTCCTCCAGCTAGAACAGCACCAAACCAGAACTAACCAGAGAGTTGCATGCTGGTTGAGCTGGTCTTTGTAACATGGATGTTATTTGATCGTAATCTTGACCACCATTTTGGAGATTTCGGTCTTTCCCCATTTAAGTACAGTAGATAGGAACTTTACTGAGTGAACTGACTTTTCTTGAAAGGGACTTTTGGTATTAGGGTAGGGGCATTCTCATCCTAAAGAGCATTTAATTGGACAAAACATTGTATAAACAAGAAGGGTTTGGAAGTTAAAGGCTAAATATTAAATGTGTATGCCTGCAAAAATAAACTTTTGTCATTTTTTGAATGAAGATGCCCTCAAAGCTAGCAGATATGGACTTAAAACCACTTTAAAACTGGAATAAAAATAAAAATTTTGTCCCAACTGACAGTTGCCCCAATAGTTCCATTTTGTTTAACTTTTTCATTTTTAGTTGTTCTGCATAAAAAGATTGGATTCTTAAATGCAAAAATTAACCCTTCATTGAAAATTACACCTCTTTGAGGTGTGTTCACTGTCAAACAATAACAATTTTGGTCAGCCTCATCTCATGACCAGTTGTAAGAATAGTACCAGATGGTGAAATCATAAGGAATCATATGAGATGGCTCTTCTACTATTGTGTACCACGCAGGGGCATACTGGGAAGAGAAACCGGCCCAAAAGTTGTTGAGCAAGGGGGAGGGGGCGGAGTGGTAGTTGCCCAAAAGTTGTTGAGCTAAGGTGGGAGTGGTGTTGCGGCCGGCCCACCGGGAAAAGTCACGGTTCTCCCTATGGCCAGTCCGCCCCTGGTACCAAACAGTGGAGATTTGAAGAAGTGTTCTGACAGTCTTGGTTCAGAGAAGTTTCCTTTTATTAAAACAAAGTGTTGGATAGGTTAGCAAAACATTATATATATTGTATCAATTTGAAATTGCATTTTTGTTGATTAGTTAGTGTGTATGTGAATAAAAGTCACATATATATTTTCGCAGGAAGCAGGTCATACAATATTGCATGATTTCTTGATGTCGTACCAATTATTATAAATTGTAATGAGACTGTGTTGATTTGCTTGTTTGTCAGAATTTTTGAAATCATAATATAGGCAAGAAACATCTTCAGCTTGCTTCACACAGTGATACAAAACTGTAAAAATATAAAAATCATCAAATCCAAACAATGCCATTCAGCAGTGTTGTAGTACTCAAGACCGTCCAAGACCATATTTTCATGGTCTTGGTCTAGGTCTTGTCATGGACTCGTGAGCAATTTGACTCGGTCTTGACTTAAACTCGAACAAGTGTGGACTCGGACTTAACCCCAAATCCAGTCGAGTCCCTTTTCAAAAAATATACAGTGAAAGCTTTGACTTATCTGACAAATATTTTTGACAGACAATATCAGAGATCTTGATGTTTGCCCTGCATTTCAGTCTGTTACGTAGAATCAGAACTAGTGATGCCTAGTTCACAAATATATCGTTCTATTGAGTCGGTTCTTTTCAGCAAATTGGCCAAACAGGTTAGCAAAATGGTTTGAATCAATTGGCTATTCAGTCCGATTTGTAACTTTTTTACCTCTCAAACTTTTTTGAGAGGTAACTTTGAGAAACTTCCATTGATGCTGTGTCTTGTTAATAAGGGGCTGTTTACACCAAACGTGTTGTTGCGTCAATCCATGCCGTTTTTCAGTTGTTTTTCTATGTAAACATGCTATATAGATGTCTTTGACCATTGCATTATGTATCGCTGCGTTTTTTGCCTTTTTTGTGCAGGAGCACCACCATTTTTTGTCAAGTAAAAAAGAACATCAACTGTTAAAAATGTGTCTCAAGACACCTGTGTTATACTCTATTGCCTGATAGCATACATACAACACCCAGACGTCTATTTGATGTGTGTTTACATCTGGAAGACATCTATTTTATGTTGTTTGCTATAAGACGTACAGGTGCATCTCAATAAATTAGAATGTCGTGGAAAAGTTCATTTATTTCAGTAATTCAGCTCAAATTGTGAAACTCGTGTATTAAATAAATTCAATGCACACAGACTGAAGTAGTTTAAGTCTTTTGTTCTTTTAATTGTGATGATTTTGGTTCACATTTAACAAAAACCCACCAATTCACTATCTCAAAAAATTAGAATATGGTGACATGCCAATCAGCTAATCAACTCAAAACACCTGCAAAGTTTTCCTGAGCCTTCAAAATGGTCTCTCAGTTTGGTTCACTAGGCTACACAATCATGGGGAAGACTGCTGATCTGACAGTTGTCCAGAAGACAATCATTGACACCCTTCACAAGGAGGGTAAGCCACAAACATTCATTGCCAAAGAAGCTGGCTGTTCACAGAGTGCTGTATCCAAGCATGTTAACAGAAAGTTGAGTGGAAGGAAAAAGTGTGGAAGAAAAAGATGCACAACCAACCGAGAGAACCGCAGCCTTATGATTGTCAAGCAAAATCGATTCAAGAATTTGGGTGAACTTCACAAGGAATGGACTGAGGCTGGGGTCAAGGCATCAAGAGCCACCACACACAGACATGTCAAGGAATTTGGCTACAGTTGTCGTATTCCTCTTGTTAAGCCACTCCTGAACCACAGACAACGTCAGAGGCGTCTTACCTGGGCTAAGGAGAAGAAGAACTGGACTGTTGCCCAGTGTTCCAAAGTCCTCTTTTCAGATGAGAGCAAGTTTTGTATTTCATTTGGAAACCAAGGTCCTAGAGTCTGGAGGAAGGGTGGAGAAGCTCATAGCCCAAGTTGCTTGAAGTCCAGTGTTAAGTTTCCACAGTCTGTGATGATTTGGGGTGCAATGTCATCTGCTGGTGTTGGTCCATTGTGTTTTTTGAAAACCAAAGTCACTGCACCCGTTTACCAAGAAATTTTGGAGCACTTCATGCTTCCTTCTGCTGACCAGCTTTTTAAAGATGCTGATTTCATTTTCCAGCAGGATTTGGCACCTGCCCACACTGCCAAAAGCACCAAAAAATGACCATGGTGTTGGTGTGCTTGACTGGCCAGAAAACTCGCCAGACCTGAACCCCATAGAGAATCTATGGGGTATTGTCAAGAGGAAAATGAGAAACAAGAGACCAAAAAATGCAGATGAGCTGAAGGCCACTGTCAAAGAAACCTGGGCTTCCATACCACCTCAGCAGTGCCACAAACTGATCACCTCCATGCCACGCCGAATTGAGGCAGTAATTAAAGCAAAAGGAGCCCCTACCAAGTACTGAGTACATATACAGTAAATGAACATACTTTCCAGAAGACCAACAATTCACTAAAAATGTTTTTTTTATTGGTCTTATGATGTATTCTAATTTTTTGAGATAGTGAATTGGTGGGTTTTTGTTAAATGTGAGCCAAAATCATCACAATTAAAAGAATCAAAGACTTAAACTACTTCAGTCTGTGTGCATTGAATTTATTTAATACACAAGTTTCACAATTTGAGTTGAATTACTGAAATAAATGAACTTTTCCACGACATTCTAATTTATTGAGATGCACCTGTATGTCAATAAGTATGTCTCAGATGTCAATAAGACATTCGGCAAATGTCTTTGAGATGTTTGTGATTTAGAATGATTGTAAATCTGATCTTTTTAAGATATTTAGCAGATGTTACATGCTTTCCAGATGAAAAGATCTAAAACAGACATCTCGGAGACGTACGTGTGCTATCTGGGTTCGTTGCACTGCCTTGGTCTGAACAGCCTCTAGTCTTTTAGGACACATACTGTATTGAAGAAAATGTAAAAATATTTCTCTCGATGTCATCAGAATTTAATAATTTCTTAAAAAAAAAATAAAAAAACTGTTTCTGTGCATACCTCGAGATGAAATCTTGCAGGCAAAAGTAAGAATAAATGCTTACTTGACTTGTAGTGAATGAAATATAGTAATGCAATTGAGGAAATTGTTAACAAATTGAATGTAAATGTTTATATTCAATTTCTGCCTAAACATTGTCATATTTAATACATTATTGTTTGTTTTTTAGTTATAGTACAGTAATACTGTATTTTGTAAAGCAGAAATGTTTAATTGACTTGAATGGAATAACGTAGTATACAGAAGCTGGTAGTTTGTATTGCCATGCTAAGCCACATAGTCACTTTAAACCTTTAATTTGAGTTTTACACTAACATTTTGTTAACATCGACATGTCGTAATTGTAATACCAATTTGTTCACTTAACCTAGGACATGCCATTTATTTATTTTTTACTCTCAAATGGTAGTACTGTTTAACCAACATAAGGTTAAGAAAATAATAAATGTGGTTTATTTGATATATGTGCCTAGAGTCAATAGTCCTTTAAACTATAAATTTAATATATTCATAAAAAACTCTTGTCTTAGACTCAGCCTTTACTTGACTCAAACTCGACCCTCTTCTGGTCTCTGTCTTGACCCTAACTTGACCTACTCTGGTCTTGGACTGGATTTGGACTCAGATGAGCTGGTCTCGACTGCAACACTGCCATTCAGACTCCCCTTTACAGCAAGACTGTCCTAACTACCTTACCTTTGTATGCAAGTACAGTTATGTACGAGAGAGTCTCAAAGAGGGAAACTGGCAAGGCTGACACTGGGTTCAAAGTGCTGAAGGATCAAAAGAGTGTCACAGATAAGGCTTGAAGGACAGTAAACAGGTTTCCATTTGAGTCATCTCAGCGAAGGAATGTAGCTGTTCAGAGCATGTTGCAAAATCTAGCAAGTCCTTCTGTTCCTAAAGCTTAGTTTTCTGTGACCTCTTTCTGACTGGGTCGCTCCAACCTGTCAAAAATTTGGTGAAAACAAAGACTTAAAGACAAGTTCTGTGGCATTGATCCATAATGCACTACAAAGGTGGCGATTTTGTTACAGAAATGGAAAGAAAGACACTGATGAAAAGAAACACCTAACAATCAACACTGAAGTCCAAAGTAGACCCTGAAGAAACTGACCAAAAGGAAACAATGCACAATATCAAGCTCCGCCCAGTGGTCACCATCAGGTAATTTTGACCATTTAACGGCAAAAAGAGGAGGCAAAGCGGGCCAAAAAACCTGTCCTGAGAGTTTATAACAGTTTCTGTTACGCTGCCGAAGAATTTGCCTGCAAGCTCAGCTTGACAGATTAGCTGGGTACGCAGACAAAGCAGGGTGATGGTGAAACAAGAGCTACTTTTATGAGATATGTAACACAAACCCCAATGTGAGGGTTGGAAAATGATCCCTTGATGAAAGTGAGGGTACTGCTCCAACTCATGTCTCCATAGGTCTTACTTTGGCCGACCACAGCCGGGTCTGCAGACAGAAATGACAGACAATTAAGATTTCACAAAGGCAAGGGAAATTCAGTATCAGGCTACATGACCCCAGCCGGCCCGGGAGTATTTCAATGCGCACGACCACCTTTTGTCCAAAAATTCCATGGAAAACCAAAGCACAGAAAAAGAGTGACATGTTGAAGAGGACAGTTATGCACACAGTTTTAAACTCTTTACCAAGTGCATCCCAATGTGGACGCAATATTGGACTGACACTGAAACAAATGTTTGGCTCCCATGTAGCAAAGAACAGATGCAAAGTTAAAATGTGAAGTGTAATAAAGGTGAAGTTTTCAAACAGGATACCTGAACATTCTCCTCGTCTAGCACTGTTTGGACAAACAGGTAACCCCACTGAAAACTAATGTCATTTGTTGAGATAACGTTGCTGTGTTAAGCTGATCAAGATACTTTTGATTGAGTTACATTAGGTTGTGCTCTCACTAAAATATTGTGTATTGAAGCACTTGGCTCAGATACACGTTGTTACCATGGTAAGACAGATCCCACAAATTCCGCTTGACAAGCTATTTCAGCCAAATACCACTACTTTCTGAAAATATTACTACAGCTGCAGTTACAATACTACTGTTTAAAAATACTGTGGTACCACCAATATTGTGAAGCTTGAGGTCCCAGGTAGTACCTTGACACCGGTAGACCGTGCAACAGTAGCGTATAGTTGTCTCGGTATTTTAGGAGAACTTTTTTTTTTTTTTTTACATCAGAAAAATTACACTACTGTACTTCTGTCTATTTGTGTATTTTTTAAATAGTCACATAAGAGCACTTGTGATGGCTGATGTGTTTCAGAGGAATGATAGCTGCGACAATAACAGGTCTGTTCTCACAAACAATCCATCAGAATGTAGAAGTAGGTGGGAAAACAAATATAAATGAACCTTTCTGCACCTGTAAGGCTGAATCTCCCTGGAATATTAACAGATGGGGATTTATTTTTCCTCTCACAACAACTTAAAATTATTCCATTCAGGCTTAGGGTTTGGCACAAAGCAATTTAGGATGGAGCCCTATGTTTTAACCAGTGAGGTAGAATAACTGAAATTGGATTGTAGGCTATTTTATGACTAATAGCAAGGACACACAGGTGAAGCTGGTAGGTTTTTGCAAATCTCTGTCTCTCACCTCGCTGTCCTCTGTGCACAGTCTGAAGAGAATTGTGGCACGTATCAACTGAACAACCCAGTATTTGATCAGCATTGTCATTTCATAGATTTGCCTCAACACAAACAGATAATGTTTTGCAGATCTGTAAGGTTTATGTTGTATAATGTCAGTTTCCATTGAGATAGTGAGAGTAAAAATTAGGGATGCACCGATACCACTTTTTCTCTTCCACCCCAATTCCGATATCTGAAATCTCAGTGTCGGCCGATACCGATCCGACACCAGTGTTGATTGTTTGCATAATCAGATTTGAATATCTTTACCTCATTGTGTGAAACTAATTGAGAGTACTTTTTAATATGCAAAAAAATAGCCCATTAAGAAAAACTTCATTGCTAACTGGTCTACTGGATAATGTAGCAGCAAAATTAACAGTTCCAGTCTGAGTCTTTAGTGGAAAAGAAGCCAGTTTTCTTTGCCAAATTTTTCAACTTGTATCTCTACTTGTAACGCTGGGTTCAAGGAGTGGAAGAGAGGAGATGCAGGAGTGGATACATTCTCAATCTTTTAATAATAATTGCTGGAGTGGAACAAACAATAACACTAAACATGCTAACACAATGTAACACTTCAAAGACTGACAAAAGAATGGGCAAAACTAGAGGATATTTAAACACAAGGAGCTAAATGAGGGAATGGAATACAGGTGAGGATAATAAGGAACAGATGGAAGTGATGAGGGCAGTGAAACATGGGAGATGTAGTCTGGAGGAAAACTTCAAAATAAGAGTCCTTGAAGAACATGAGGGAGACAGACTGTGACAGTACTTCAAAGGATTCAGATCTTTTTTTTGTTCAATTTAGTTGTAAGACATCAGTCCACTTTTCATTCACACAGTTATTTTTTTGGAACCCATTCAACTTAAATATTGTTATAATTTGTAAACAAACAATAATGATAATAATAATTTATAGCTATTATAATAATAATAAAAGCGGGATAACTGTCCACAAGTTGTAATGCAAGAAGGAAAAGCTGTAATATCTGCTTGTTTAGAGTGACAACACGTCCTTACCCCCGAACGGGACTTTAAAAAAGTAAAACCGGGATTTCTAAATCGCCTTAAATGCCAGGGATTTGCTTGTTTTCATAGTGATGTGCTCTCTGTAGTCACACATGGATACATGTCATAAATACGTGTTCATCTGCCATTTAAATCTAGCGTATCAGTTGAATTTTAACCAACTTTGCTTTGCGTGTCTCCCTCAATCTCAGCGCCTGCTGCTCGTGTGATAGAGGGAGAGAGAGCGTGCGCTTTTATACAAGTGACCGCGAGAACAAGGCACTTTTTGATAAAAACATAAAAAAATAACTCTGAACAAACACATCAGTGATCACAATAAATAAGTCTGAATAAGTTTGTATCTTACCTCAGTTTCAGTGAACTTGTTACATTCAGATAATCTGTTTGCTGATGAAGTTTGTGAGAGGTGGATGCTGTTTGATATAGAAACATATAACTCGCTCAGGCTTTCAAGAAACAGGGAAAATTTCAGACTTTAAATAAATAAATAATTACATGTGTAGGACGTTTGCGTTGTAGGGATGTACATGCAGATTTCAGATATAAAATCGGTGATTGAATGACTAATGTTTCCTCACTGAAATGAGATGATTTCATATTAAGTCAATAAGGACATTGGGATGTTTGGGCATAGCAATATGGCAATGCAGTGGCTTCACTTGAACTGGATTTCTCATGACGTCATATAAATGAAGCCACTGCGTTGCCATATTGCTATGCCCAAACGCTTTATGTTTGTGTGTCAACAGATCAGTGCCATTCACTAGTATATTTACTTATTAAACACAGCCTTTTGTGATTCATAAATCTATCGCATGTCTTCGGGTGGCTTTAAATAAAATGTACGAGTCATATGTACTGCATTAATGGTGCTTTTATGGTTCTTTTATGTCAGTTTTGGAGCTTGACAATAACGAACATGACTAACACACAATATCGGATTTGGATCGGGCTCATCGGACCAGTACCCAATCCATCTATAAACGTCAGTAACAGAGCGGATACCGATCCAGGTATCAGATCGGTGCATCCCTAGTAAAAAAATGGCAAGACAGAGTTGGTGGAATAATCTATCCCTGCTCCTTATGTTTGTTGATAGTCAAGGCAAGATTTTACCAGTTAGCTTTAAAATTAAAGTATTCCCCACACACTTGATGTAGGAGTTACATAGGCCTACATACGGCAACAATACTCAGAGTAGTGTAGTTACATACTATTTTGAACATAGCAACAGATATTACACATAGTATTTACTTAAATGTAAAATCATACAGTATATATCACATTTGGCGAGACATAAAATGATGCGCTCTATTGCTAAAAATAAATCTTGTGTTGCACTTGTTTGTGTAATTAGCTGATAATCAAACAGCTAACCAGTGCTATCTGCCAGCAGCCATATCATCAGTTCTTGCCTGGTTGCCCACTATAGCTAAGCATGGTTGAGCCTGGCCAGTACCTGGATGGGAGACCTCCTGAGGAAAACTAAGGTTGCTGCTGGAAGAGGTATTAGGGAGGCCAGCGGGGGGTGCTCACCCTGTGGTCTGTGTGGGTCCTAATATCCCAGTATAGTGACAGGGACACTATACTGTAAAAAGGCACCATCTTTTGGATATGATATTAAACCGAGGTCCTGACTCTCTGTGGTTCCCAGGATGCTTCTCGTAAAGAGTAGGGGTATAACCCTGCTGTCCTGGCCAAATTACCCCCATTGGCCCTTCTCAGTCATGGCTTCCTAATAATCCCCATCCATTAATTGGCTCTATAACTCTACTCTTTCCTCTCCACCAATATCTGGTGTGTGGTAAATATACTGGTGCACTATGGCTGCTGTTACATCATCCAGGTGGATGCTGCACACTGGTGGTGGTTGAGGAGATTCCTCCTATACTATGCAAAGTGCTTTGAGTGCCTAGAAAAGTGCTATATAAATGTAAGGAATTATTATGAATGAATTATTATTAATTATCATAAGTCTGAATCTGGTGAATATTGCCTGAGATCATAAAAGATATGCCACTATAGGCATGAATATATCACAGTATTACCCTGTCTCATATGACACAAGTGATTCTCAGCTCTAGTCCTAAGTGATCTCCATCCTGCCGTGACTTAATTGCTTAATGGAGCCTTGTCTTATTCCACCCTTGAGATTCTGTGGGATTGTGTTTTTAATGAAGAGCTAAAACAGCTTATTTTCCCATCTGCGCCTGTGACTACTCACACCAACACAATGAAAGTGTTTGTCTTTTCAGGAAATGCAGTATATTAATACAATTCTTAAAAAAATCATATTAAAGTATTGGAGTTTGATTGTAGCGTTGATCTGGCTGACTAACTGACATCAACACCTTTATTAAACATAACATTAAAGGAATATTTCACCCTAACAAAAAAAAAAAAAAAAAGAAATCTGCCATTATTACCCTCATCTCATTCCAAACCTGTATGTACTTCTTTCTTCTGCAGAACACAAAAGGATATATTTTGAAGAATGTCATGATCGCTGATTTCCATACAATAGTAGTGGATAGCACCCCCAAAAAAGTGTCATTAAAAATGGTCATTTTCAAGCTCAAATCAAATCAATGATCAGCTGATGTATACAGAGCCCAAATCAAATATGGCGACACGTCAGTTACATCAGACGTCCTTGATTCTTGCATGTCTTGTCACCAAATGTCCTGAGGTCATGTGACATCACAAGACCCAATGAGGTTTGATGTTACTGACGTGTTGCCATATTTGATTTAGACTCTGTATAAACTAACCCCAAGTCCAAATATGCATATTTCACATCTATACTGTATAGTGTGCCAAAAGCAGTATGTCAATTGAGTATTATGTCCGAAACCCCAGGATTCATAAAATAGTAGGCAAGAAATACCTTGATGACCGAACGCAGAGAAACAAGAATCGGGCAGCTCTTTTCAACTGTAAGTGCTATATGTACCAAGAAATTTGTTCATTGTGTCAATGAATGCAGAGGCAGGACCCAGTCGCAGAGTTCAAAAAGCAGGGATTTATTAAATACAAAAATAAAGGGAAAAAAAACTCAACTAAAACTCCCACAAGGGGGAAAACAAACATAAACTACCCCATAGGGGAAAAAGGTGTCCAGGCTGAGGCTGAGGCACAGGGTAACGGAAATGGGCTGGACTGGAAATCAGGGCAAACACACAGGACCGACTGGATGGGGAACAGGACTGACTGGAACAAAACCAACAAACAAGACCGACTCGAATACACACAAGACAAACTTGCACAGGACAGCACACACGAGGAGACTAAAACAGGGAGAGAAATCAACAGGTTAACAATACAGCGCAGGTGTGACTAATAAACTAATAATGGGCAAACAAAGAGGCGGGGTATGATGTAAGACAGAGAGACATGCAGCGATACAGAAACAAAACAAAGCCACGCGATGCACGCAACAGGTGACAAAAACAAGACAGGACACGTGTGTGAGAGTTCGGCCACACTCCATAGACTGAAGTGACCGAACCTCAGCACAACATGAAGACAGCTCACGACCCGAGCACGCAACGTGAGCACGATTTGAGGCACACCCGTTTTTGTGAGAGACAGACATAAACTATTGACGTGAGTGCATGCTGCCAAGATGACATAAGCGCGATACACCCACGTCAATAACAGACAGACATGGAGCATGAGTGTCCGGATCCCAACACAGACCGAAATCAAACCAGACAGGAAGTCAGGACCCAGACACCATACTCTAGACATGAAACAAGACAGACCGAAGAGCTCACGGCAGGGAATACAACCGAAACCGTGTGCTCACATAAAGAGAGACAACAAAACACAAGACAGACATGGGACGATGATGCCACAGCCCTGTCAGACAAAAACCCAGACTGACAGTGTGACAGGACCGCTACACCTTGTGGTTAAATTGTCCTTGTTTAAAAAAAAAAAAAAAAAACAGAGTAAATTATTTCCACAGTTTTTGTTACAACATCATATATTCAGGTCACGGCCTTTACAAAAAATCTAGAGTTCTATCAAGCTTGCTGCAAACTTGCCGCAAATTCGCCAGAAGTTTGCAGCACTCATCTCATTAAAGCAACCACATGTACCTGACAAAATAAGACAAGTCACCACTACATTATACAGTATGGCAATTGGATTTTGTGACCATGTTCCCATATTGTCAAGATATGTAGGCTATGCTTCTTAAGTCCCAGTAGTGAAAGATTTATAAGGACTCTTCAACAAGTTATGTTGATTTATGACACTTTTAATATGGGCCAGTGTGTATTATATTTGACATGAATACAAGTACTAGATTCAATAATGATGAGAGATAATGGTTTTGTTGTTAAGTTCGGACTGTAATTTAAATTGGACTGTAAGCGCGTCCAGAGATTTGTGGCACACGTTACAGGCTGAGCTGTGCTCAATATTTATTTCCCACAAAGACATTTGAGATCCGAGCAGGAATGGGATCACTGTGCAGTTAATATGGCACAGAGCTCATCCAGCTATGAATAGAAAGTACAAAAGGTCATATTGAAAGAGTTTCCCAGCTGATCAAATGATATAGTCAATGTTTAGAGATAGTGGATTATAGCGGCAGTGCAAAAGCCATATGAAGCACATTTACTTAACAATCACAGTAAATTACTGGAGACAGTACTATTATTCTACTCACTGTACTCAAACATAAAAAAATAAAATAAAAAAACAACTGTGATCAGACTTCTGTTTTCATTTATTTGGATCATGCATTTTTTAGAGATTTGGTGAAACACACTAAAAAAAATTACTTTGGACAAACATTGGTCTTTACTTTCTAATGCTGGCAGGTTTGTTTTATTTATTGTAAAAAAAAAATAATTGCACTAAATTTTCATTTATTAATTTTTGCCCAAGCTTCCCATTTCATTTAAATGAATAGTTCACCAATTAAAAATGCTTTCATTATTTTCTCACCCTAATATTGTTCCTAAACTGAATTTGTGAAGAATCTTTAAACAGCTCTTTCCATACAATGACAGTTGACATAGTGACCAAGTCTGTGAAGCTGCAAAAAGGACACACACACAAAAACACATAAAAGCATCCTAAAAGTAGTCCATATGTCTTATGTACTATATTCCAAATCTTCTGAAGACATACGATAGCTTCGTGTGAGGAAAACGATAAAAAAATAATTAAAAATAATAATACATTTTTATTAACTGAAAATCTTCCCTTCGCTGTAGCTCTGAAATCAAATATGGCACCTATGGTGCAGGATGGATGTCAGTTACATCAAATGTCTTTGGCTCTCACATGTTCCATAACCAACTGCCATTGATGTCAAACCTGACACGACAAGTCTAGCAGTGACATATTTTGAGAGTTGTGGTGGAGGGGAATATTTTCAGTGATTAAAGACACAAAGCTGTTATATGACATCATATATTGCAGTAGCCATATGGATTACTGTAATTGTCACAAGATTTCTTTTTTTATCCTCTTTGGAATTTGACAGACATCGTCAACATGAACTGGCATGGAGTCGTGTAAAACACTGACTTGCACAGAACAGGGCCAGCAGGGGCGCAAGCTTACAAATCTAAAGGTGCCCTTTTGGTCGTCCAGAAAAAAGGCAGAAATTGTTATAATTAAATTAAAACAAAATTGAAATCTCCTCATAATCTCACAATAATATTAATAATGTGTTACTACAGCAGATCGGGGGCGGATTCCAATCGCAAGTGATCCACCCTATGCACTATACTCACTCCGAAATGCAGAGCCCTTGAAGCGGGTACTCTGAAGGAAACATGGCATTACCGTATGAATGTACCCTTCACTAACAGTCTTGTGGAAGGGCCCTTCGAGAAAAGATTCATTTTCTCACTTTCGTTTTAAATGAGCTTTCGAGTGGCATCTCCTCCTGCAGCAGTGCCCTTAAAGGAAGCAAAAACTACAGTTTTGAATTCTCCCCGGAACATCGAAGTGCTGTTACCTCAGACGAGTAACAGGTCAGATAAAAAGTCCACTTCATGTATTGTGTTGTAAGTTCATCAAAAGAATAATACTCGATTGCTACCGCATTTCCGACATTGCGTATCACTAGTGTAGATAGATTTATTAATTATAATGGGAGCGGTCACGTCGCTTTCACTGATATAAATTAAATCAGTCTTTTATAGAACATTGACAAACTGAAGGAGCTGTCTGGTTCAGCCAAAGCCAGTTTGGTTTTGTTGAAACTAATAAGCCATTAGAGTAATCACTTTCAGAAAAATACCATTAGGCTACCACAGCACCACCGCTCCCTATATGCATTTTACGCAGTCTGCGTAGGGCACCAACTCCCTAGTGGGGCACCATCATACCCTAGGGGGGCACCAGAAACTCCACTGGCTGCCCTTACTCACATGTTATATGTTATTCACTTTCTCATCACGCCTTTGCACCGTGCACCACGTTACAAGGGTGTATTACCAGGGTGCTTTTTGTGAGAAATATAACCGAATAGGCTATTATTTGTGATAAAGGAAAAGAAAAATTTAAAAAAATTATGTACAGTATATATATATATATATATATATATACAGTATACACTGGCAGCCAAAAGTTTGGAATAATGTACAGATTTTGTTCTTATGGAAAGAAATTGGTACTTTTATTCACCAAAGTGGCATTCAACTGATCACAATGTATAGTCAGGACATTAATAACATGAAAAATTACTATTACAATTTGAAAAATAAATAAATAAATTATCAGAACTTCTTAAACTACTTCAAAGAGTTTACAAAAAATCCTAATAAAAAAAATCCTCTATGTGCAGCAATGACAGCTTTGCAGATCCTTGGCATTCTAGCTGTCAGTTTGTCCAGATACTCAGGTGACATTTCACCCCACAGTTCCTGTAGCACTTATCATAGATGTGGCTGTCTTGTCGGGCACTTCTCACGCACCTTACAGTCTAGCTGATTCCACAAAAGCTCAGTGGGGTTAAGATCCATAACACTCTTTTCTAATTATCTGTTGTCCAGTGTCTGTGTTTCTTTGCTCTCTTCTTTTTTTAGTCAACCGGCGGAGGGCATGGCAGTCAGAGTGTCTGCAGGACGTAACCTGACATGCTTTGGATATTCACCCAGTGATCTGGAGCTGACATAAATGCTCTGCCAGTCACTATCCTCTGCTGCCATCATATCAAGATGAGAAATTCAGCCACTGTTATCAAGCTGATGTTTATTGATTTCACATCTATGGATGTTTTCCAGCGGAACATACATAGCATTAGTTCTTGTGCAGGAATTAATTTATGACTATGAGTATTCAGGCATCTGTATATCAGTGTGTCCAAAATAAAGTGCTTATTCCTGATCTATTCCTGATCTATTTATTTTAAAATATGTTTTTTAATCTAATCTAATTAAAATAGCTACAATGTTAAGTGGTCAGATTGAGAGGTCATATTTAGCATGCGAGAGGATGTTGTAACAAGATGTGATGAGGAGGAGGGCAGGGCCGAGCCGTGAGTGCGCACGGCCGGCCCCCAATTGGGCTAATCAGCCGAGGAGAGGGATAAAGCCATGCCGGATGGGGCAGTTTAGAAGAGAGAGAACCACACGCAGCTGCCACATCCAGCTCGGCTTTATCCCTCTCCTTGGCTGATTAGCCCGATTGGGGGCCGGACGTACGCACTCACGGCCCGGCCCAGCCCTCCTCCTCATCACACAAGGTCTTCAGTACCATCTAAGTACTCTAGCTTAATAAGAAAACCTTAACAAAATAAACTCAGAATTAATTAAAAGTTAAATATAAAAAAGTAAAATTCATAAGTAAAATTTGTATTAATTAAAAAACCTTGATTATTATATTATACTATTATTATACCACGGATTTTAAGCAACCTGACATGTATATCCATCACAAATGGGACAGTGTAAATTTTCAAGATGATTTGAAAATAATAGAATATATATTTTAACTTGACACAGTAACCTAAAAATTATGTTTATAATGTGACGCAACCAAAGTGAGAGGACCCAACAGCGTCCGTCTGACACATGTGTACATTGATGTGTCTTAAGAAAAGCCTTTATAATAAATCTATCTCGGAGTGATTGACATATTCAATTGCAAAATAAATTACTGTTACTGTTAATAGACATTAAATAATCATAAAAATATTATTTATGAAAGTGCAAACATATAATGCAACACTATTACATATATCAGGTCACTAACGACCCTCTAACTAACTTTTGGTAATTTGAACAATTCAAATTTTTATTTTTTTATTTTTTTGCAGTATTTCCATTTCTTTCTTTTTCTTTTTTTTTTTTTTTTTTTTATAGTTACATTTTTCATAAGAGAAAGGTTGACAAATTCTAAAGAGGTGGAGGTAACCAAAAAATTAGGACAATATTCATTAAAGATCCAATGTATGCTTTTAAGGGTTAAGATCGAACTGGCAAGAGTTCAGACATTTTTATACAAAACTGGATGAAATTATGAGACATTTGTGGAATTACATGAGCAATTAATAGGTCAAGTGTACCACACTACTGTTTGAAATGTTTAGTTCTGCATAATACATACTATTTTTACATACTATTTAGAAAAATGTAGGTGGTATATAGAGGACTATATGTGTATTTCATTCCAGACACTGCCATTCCTAGTCATGTAGTAGTTACTGTAAGTTCTTCAAGGCAAAATGTATACATTATCACAATAAATAATCATTTTGATGGTCCTTCATCAAGCCTATAGGCCTACTGATTTATTTTTGTTATTTTGTTAAAAATAAATAAATAAAAAATAAAAAAAAAACATTTGCGAGACACAAAAGAGGGCAACAAGTCGTTTTCATGCAACATCTGTTCCACAGAAAGTAAATTATGTTGATCAGGATGGGAATTGTATATTGGACATGGCTGGCTGGAGTCTGTTGATATTTTCTGCAATGAGCATGAGCTCACTTCACTTCACTTCACTTTTATTGTCACACAACCATATACACAAGTGCAATAGTGGGTGAAATTCTTGGGTGCAGTTCCGAGCAACATAGCAGTCAAGACAGTGATGAGACATATACCAATTCACAACAAACAGACTTAAACATCACAATTTACATATCTAATATACACATAATTAAACACAACAGAATATACAAATAATAATATACAATATACAGTATACAATACACACAATATAGAATATTGTACAGTATACAATACACACAATACAGAATACACATACACAAAATATAGAATAAACATTATACAATAAAAATAGTATATATAGTATATTTAAAATATACAGTAGGTTGAATTGTAATGTATTGACATTCAGGCTGTCGGTTGATAGTCAGTTGCCAGTGTGTTGTTAAGAGAGAATATAATTTAAGACAGTCCAGTGTGAGATAATAAGATTAATAAAGTGCAGTGCTGATGTACATTGATCGTGAGAGATCAAGAGTTCAGAAGTCTGATTGCTTGGGGGAAGAAGCTGTCATGAAGTCGGCTGGTGCGCGTCCTAATGCTGCAATACCGCCTGCCTGATGGTAGCAGTGAGAGCAGCCCATGGATTGGGTGGCTGGAGTCTCTGATGATCCTCCGAGCTTTTTTCACACACCGCCTGGTATATATGTCCTGGAGGGAGGGAAGCTCACCTCCGATGATGTGTCTGGCAGTTCGCACCACCCTTTGCAGGGCTTTGCGGTTATGGGCGGTACTATTGCCATACCAGGCAGTGATGCAGCCAGTCAGGATGCTCTCTACAGTGCTGGTGTAGAACCATGTGAGGATGTAACGGTTCATTCCAAACTTCCTCAGCCGTCTCAGGAAGAAGAGGCGCTGATGAGCCTTCTTCACAACGGCCTCAGTGTGGACGGACCATGTGAGTTCCTCAGTGATGTGGACACCAAGGAACTTGAAGCTGCTGACTCTCTCCACCGGTGCTCCATTGATGGTGATGGGACTGTGTACTCTGTCTTTTCTCCTGAAGTCCACCACAAGCTCCTTTGTCTTGCTGATGTTGAGGGAGAGGTTGTGCTCCTGACACCGGCGTGTCAGAGAGAGCACCTGCTTTCTGTAGGCCGTTTCATCATTGTCAGTGATCAGACCTACCACCGTCATATTATCAGCAAACTTAATGATGACACTGGAGCTATGTGTTGCCACACAGTCATGTGTGTACAGGGAATACAGGAGTGGGCTGAGAACACAGCCCTGCGGGGCTCCATTGTTGAGGGTTAGTGATGAGGAGATGTTGCTGCCCATTCTAACCACCTGGTGTCTGCATGACAGGAAGCCCAGGATCCAGCTGCACAGCGAGCTGTTTAAGCCCAGAGCCCGGAGTTTCACATAAAGCTTGGAGGGCACTATGGTGTTGAATACTGAGCTATAGTCTACAAACAGCATTCTCACATAAGTGTTCCTTTTTTCCAGGTGGGAGAGAGCGGTGTGTATTGTAGATGCAATGGCATCATCAGTGGAGCGGTTGTTGCGGTAAGCAAACTGCAATGGGCCCAGTGATGGAGGTAGAACGGAGCAGATGTAATCTCTGATTAGTCTCTCAAAGCATTTGCTGATGATGGGGGTCAGAGCAACAGGACACCAGTCATTTAAGCAAGTGATTTTGGATTGCTTTGGTACAGGCACAATGGTGGACGTTTTGAAGCATGTGGGGACCACAGACAAGGAGAGGGAAAGGTTGAAAATGTCCGTAAAAACACCAGCCAGTTGGTTCACGCACGCTTTGATGACACAGCCTGGAATGCCGTCTGGACCCACGGCTTTACGGATATTCACCCGTTGGAAGGATCAGGTTACATCCGCTACAGAGACGGAGAGTGAACTAACCTCTGTAGCTTCGGCTGCGAGAGCTCTCTCTGCAAGGACGGTGTTATTTCCCTCGAAACGAGCATAAAAATTATTCCGGGAGCTCATCCGGGAGAGAGGCAGCGGTGTTCATGGCAGAGTTTTTATTCCCTTTAAAGTCCGTGATGATATTAATTCCCTGCCACATGCTTCTAGAGTTGGTGGTGTTAAACTGTCCTTCAATCTTGTCCCTGTACTGGCGTTTGGCTGCTCTGATAGTTTTGCGGAATGCATAACTGGCTTGCTTATGCTCCTCCGCATTCCTGGAATTAAAAGCGGAGATCTGCGCATCAAGTGCAGCGCGAACATCGCTATTTATCCATGGCTTCTGGTTGGGGTAGATCCGTATTGTTTTGGTCAGAACAACATCCTCTACGCACTTTCTGATGAAACACATTACGCTATCAGCATACACCTCGATATCATCATCAGAGGCGGACCGGAACATCTCCCGGTCTGCGTTATCAAAATAGTCTTGTAGCGTAGAATCTGACTGATCCGACCAGCACTGGATCGTTCTGAGGGTGGGTGCTTCCTGTTTCAGTTTCTGCCTGTAAGCGGGCAGAAGCAGAATGGAAGAGTGCTCTGATTTGCCAAATGGTGGGCGGGGGAGGGATTTGTAGCCATCCCGGAAGGGAGAGTAGCAATGGTCCAAAACCCGGTCCCCTCATGTGTTGAAACTGATGTGTTGGTGGTATTTTGGTGCGATTGATTTAAAATTGCCTTTGTTAAAGTCCCCAGTCACAATGAATGCGGCCCCAGGGTGAGCGGTTTCCTGCTTGCTTATAATCCCGTACAGTTCCTTGAGTGCTCGGTCTGTATCAGCTTGTGGGGGGATGTACACAGCTGTGATAATGACCGCTGTGAATTCCCTCAGTAGCCAGAATGGTCGACACAGTAGCATGAGAAATTCCAGATCAGGAGAGCAGAAAAACTTGATAGAATGTACGTTCCTCTGATCACACCAGGATTTGTTGACCATAAAACATACACCACCACCTCTGCTTTTATCTGAGAGATCTTTTGCTCTGTCCGCTCAGTGCATGGAGAACCCCACGGGTTCGATGGCTGAATCTCAGCAGATATCCATGTTTCCGTAAGGCAGATAATGCAGCAGTCCCTCGTCTCTCATTGGAAAGAGATCCGCACTCTCAGCTCGCAGAGCTTGTTGTCCAGAGACTGAACATTTGCCAGTAGAATACTAGGTAGCGGGGGTCGATTTGCGCGACTTCTTACTCTGATGAGAATGCCGGCTCTAATTCCCCTTTTCCTTCTACTTTTACACAGCCAGGATGCCCAGACAAAAGGCTCCGCTGGCGTGTTTGTAAACAGCGGGTCGGTATTGAGGAATTTAAAGTCCAGTTTTTGGTGTGCTATTGCAGAACCAATGTCCAAAAGTGTTTGTCTGTCGTAGACAATAAGGCAGACAACATCCAAGACAAAAAAACATAGAATTGTGAACAAAACAAACAAAAAACTGCAGTGTTGTGTCGGAGCTCGCAACGCAGCAGCCATACACAGTGCCATCATGAGCCGCACTATTATTTAATTCCAATAAACCTGGCTACAGCGCTTGGCTCTCGTTTGTGTCTCTCTTCAGCATGTAGATAGATATTTAACTGGTCACCTGGCCTAAGGATTAGAACGATAACAAGTTTACATCCTTTCCACAGCTTTTGAAATGTTTCAGTTTTCTTAATCTTGTTTAGCTTTAGAGAATGCCGCTTTGAGCCTCAGAGACATCCTTTTTCATTCGTCTGTCCTTTTGAGGATATCTGCATATCTACATTTGGACTCCAATTTAGGACAGCATGCTTTTTTTGCCTTCCAGTGTCAAGCCAGAGGCTCAGCATATATTTTGTGTGTTTTTGATAACAACCTGTTTTTCTCGATCTCCAAAGAAGAGAGAGAGAAATGCTAAACTGGCTTTTGGTTCTAAAAGGTTTGAATGTCTTTATACATCTGATTTTTAGGACAAGAGATGATGATCATGTTCGTTTCAGCCAGAATCATCTAGACTCCTGGACTACGGTGAGCTCATTTAAATACTTGTGCATAAAGTGTGCATGTACATTATAATACATATGAATAGGAACCGAAACGTACAAAATCAATGTATTGATTAACTTTAGAGATGTACAAATCTGGACGAATCCTCTGAAGACCGTTCAAGATTGAAATTGCTGGAATCTTTGCTGGTGAGAACTTGTGTTGTTTAGTGATAATTGTCACTGTGAACAAGCTTCTTTTATAGTGCTCATGAACGTGCAACAGACGTCAAGATTCACACTGAAAAAAAATTTGCATTTCAGGTTGTTTCTCAACAAATGCCTTCATATGACTTGGAATATGATCCATGAGTTGCTTGGACTACTTTTATGTGGGTCCTTTTTTCAGCTTTAAAGTCATTACCATTGTATTCAAAAGATGAACCAGAATATTCATTATAACATATTTGATGTTCTGCATAAGTAAGAAAGTCATAAGGGTTTGAAATGACATAAGGGTGAGCAAATTATTACATATTTTTCATTTTTGTGTGATCTATTCTTAATATATATATATATATATATATATATATATATTCATTGATTAAATAACATTTATTTAATTTCTATGAATAATAATGTCAACCTTTGGATTCCATGAATTCAATATTCTAGGAAATCCAAAGGATTTGTATTTGTTTATTTGTAATTATATCTTGAATTTATAGATGCTGTCAATATGTTGACAATGTCCATTTCCATGCCAAAATGTGGGAAATATACGAAAATGTACATGTGCTAAAGCCACAATTTACATGCAAATACGAATGAATGAGATCACGTTGCCTGGACACAGGGAGCTAATAGTTTCACATTTACATAGCTGTGTTTTTCTATAGTTTATTCAATTATGCTGTACGAGCTTGTCCCTTCAGCAGATGTTTGTGATAGAACAAATGAAAGAGTGGATTCCATTTGTGTGGATTAGATTTGCATAAATAATGGAGGATTACATTAAAAGCAAATCAAGAAATCAATGCTTTATGATATTTTGCTGAATTGTTTTTTTATTATTTTTTATTCTTGATTAAAGTGTTGAAGTTTATATATATATATATATATATATATATACTGTATATGTGAGAACATGTAGAAAGCATAACAATTGCTATATTATATTATACTCTATTATATTATATTAGTGTAACGAGGAGGAGGGCGTGGCTGGGCCGTGATGGAGCACGGCCGACACTGACTCAGCTGATTAGCGGGAGATCGAGATAAGGGGTAACCAGAGATGCCGGTTTGAGAGAGAGAGACGCATGCGGCATGTGTGTCTGTTCAATTATGTTTTATGTTGTGTTTTATCATTAAACGTTATGTTTACTGTTCAGCCGGTTCCCGCCTCCTCCTTGCCTGTCCTTTACCTGTTAGAGTGGTGCCGAAACACAAGAGGGAGGAGGTATGCACTGTCGCGGAGTCCTCACCACTGCCATACGCCAGGGGAACAGCCGCGGCCATCTGCCTAGGGACGGAGGGGTCGCTGCCGGCTGCCGAGAGCCAGAGGAACCGCGGCCGTCCGCTGAGAAGTGGTTTTGTCTGCCAGGGGCCAGAGGATTCGCTGCCATCCACCGGGGGAATAGCGAGCTGCCATCCACCAGAGGGCAGAGGAGCGGTTGAGGACCGGCGACAGCGCGTCCAGGAGCCGGCGAGCAAGTTCTTCTCTCTCTCTCCTCTCTCTCTCTCTCTCTGTGTCTCCGCTCGCCCTTTCCCTCTCCCCACACCTCCCCTCCTTTCTCCCCCAGGTTCGCAGGAGTCAGGGTGGACCACCGGCTGACAGAAAGGCAGCGTCTCCCCTCCAGAGATGGAGGGGAATTTAGTCAGACCGTTGGCGCCCCCGCCTGAATCGGGCGGGGGAGGAGTGTAATGAGGAGGAGGGCTTGGCCGGACCGTGATGGAGCACGGCAGGCGAAGAATCAGCTGATCAGTGGTAGAGCGAGATGAAGGGCAGCGGAGATGCCGGTTCGAGAGAGAGAGAGACGCACATGGCCGTGCTGCATGTGTGTCTGTTTGTTTATGTTTTATGTTGTGTTTTATCGTTAAACGTTATGTTTACTGTTCAGCCGGTTCCTGCCTCCTCCTTGCCCATCCTTTACCTGTTAGAATTATATTATATTATATTAAAGTGATATTTTTTATAATCCTATCTATCTATCTATCTATCTATCTATCTATCTATCTATATATATATATATATATACAGCTCTGGAAAAATTTTCTCTGGATTTACTATTTATATGTATGTGTTTGAGTAAAATTTACATTTTTGTTTTATTCTATAAAGTACTGACAAAATTTCTCCCAAATTCCAAATAAAAATATTGTCATTTATAGCATTTATTTGCAGAAAATGACAACTGGTCAAAATAACATAAAAGATGCAGTGTTTTCAGACCTCGAATAATGCAAAGAAAACAAGTTCATATTCATTTTTAAACAACACAATACTAATGTTTTAACTTAGGAAGAGTTCAGAAATCAATATTTGGTGGAATAATCCTGATTTCCAATCACAGCTTTCATGCGTCTTGGCATGCTCTCCACCAGTCTTTCACATTGCTGTTGGGTGACTTTATGCCACTCCTGGCGTAAGAATTCAAGCAGCTCGGCTTTGTTTGATGGCTTGCCATCAATCTTCCTCTTGATCACATTCCAGAGGTTTTCAGTGGGTTTCAGGTCTGGAGATTGGGCTGGCCATGACAGGGTCTTGATCTGGTGGTCCTCCATCCACACCTTGATTGACCTGGCTGTGTGGCATGGAGCATCATCCTGCTGGAAAAACCAATCCTCAGTGTTGGGGAACATTATCAGAGCAGAAGGAAGCCAGTTTTCTTCCAGGATAACCTTGTACGTGGCTTGATTCATGCATCCTTCACAAAGACGAATCTGCCCGATTCCAGCCTTGCTGAAGCACCCCCAGATCATCACCAATCCTCCACCTGGTCGTCTAATGGTTAGACGGAGACTTGGAGAGGATCGGTGATGATTTGTGGGTGCTTCAGCAAATACAAATCGAATACAAATTTGAGTAAAATTCATTAAAGTAAATGGAAAAAGTTATTAAATATACATGATTATTATTATTATTATTTTTTTTAGAACAAATTTACACCGAAAAATTACCTGCAATTGTTACCTCAATGGATCTTTTTCTACCTTATCTAACCCATAAAAATTACTTATGTATGTGTTACCTAGTTTGTCATGTTGATTTATTTGGATTCAATAACATTTTTGACTTATATAAAGCCAGTTAATTTAGATGTTACCAATAGAAGCAAATTTTTAGGATACTAAAAATATGTATTTTTCTTTTTTTTTCTTTCTTTTTTTTACAGTGCATTGTAAAAAAGCAGTAACCTCTAAATGTTACCTTGAGGAGCTATTTCCACCTGGCCTAACCCTTAAAATTAGTTTTGTCTGTGTAACCTAAAATATTAAGGTTGATTCAGTGATGAAATTTTTTACTTGAACAAAACCAGTTCATTTGAATTAACATCAGTGCAGCAGCTTATAACCGGACCATAACTTCTTAACTCAACAACATATTAAATCAAATATTAATTTCAGAATAATACCTTAAAACACTATCACATGTGATATAATGTGTCAATACTTCTGTAGTATGTTCTATTCCAATTCCAAATCCAAATAAATGGATAGATTCCTATTTATAATCACACGATGCGACCATCTCAAAAACATATCACAATGCATGAATATTGTTTCAGAGACTTCATACATGAGAGGCTGAAATTAATCTTTTAATCCTAAAAGAACATCTTGATCTGTGAGCTCGGAGGCTTGCTGGGGAAGAAGTTGAAAATATAAAAACAGCTACAAACATCTCTCGCTGTGAGATGAGACTGATAAAGGAAATGTCAGGAAAAAAAAAACAAATACTAAAGCTGCATGTCAGCGCTGCCGTGACAGTGGGGAGGGAGAAGGTAGAAATGTTCTATCATGTCCAACAAGGTGTTCTTTTTGAGATTTAGAGATCACTGCGCAACTTTAAACATGTTTTGTCACTTTTGCTCTGACTGGAACTATCATAGGTTTCACAAGAACTTTATCTGCTCCGCTACGGCCGAGAGGAGAAGAAGAAAACAGTCCATTTCCATTTATCTTAGCCAGGTTTCCTTCAAAGCCAACAAATAAATTACAGTGTACATTTGATACAAATTGATTTCTGAACTCAAATAACAATGTTGTCCTCCTGGCTGGGCCATGTGTCAGTCAACGGCCAGTCTGACTGAAAGGCTCAATCTGTCTGTGTGATAGAAGCGCCGCTGACACATCTCCACCAAGGAATGCTAATCACGCGGGCCTGGCCTGGCCCTTTGTGGGCAGGCCGTGATAAGGAAAATCAGTTTCCCTCCTGTCAGACGCTGCCTCCGCCTGATCTCTGTCTGCTGGAAACAAGCCGTCCCCCGCAACTTACTGTCCTGTCTAGCTTTCTTTTTTTTTTTATATTTTACTCTCTTGATCTCTCTCATTTTATTGGGGGGGGGGTGGGTTGTCATTCGTTTGGAGGAACATGAGGGAGAGCTAAATGGATGGTGGAAAGACAAAAAGGAAGAATAAGTAAGAAAGAGACCCAGAGAGGTGGTCCCAGACCATATAGACAGTGCTGGTTAAGTCTCTGCATCTGTGTGATTGAACTGAAGTGAAACCCATTGAATATCTTGAGCCGATCTTATCAGTGCCAGGAGAAATGAGATATTGGCAGTGCTGTTGAGTGCTCTCACAGCTGAGCAGGTTAATAGGGTTGGGAGGCAGGCCATGGGCTAATTGGATATTCTGTGGCTTGATAAACAGTGGCAAGCTTTTTTATTTACTTTTTTTGTTGTTGTTGTTTTTGTTTTTTTGGCTAGCTGAACACACATACATTCAAGGTCCCTTTTTTCTCCTCCATCACACAACACGTGAAAGAGAGAGAGAGAGAGGGAGAGAGAGAGAGAGAGAGAGGCAGAGTGATAGAGGCTATTTTTTCTCTCTCTATTCCCACCAGACCAAAGCAGCCCTGGGAAAAGGGGTCGGAAATCTTTTGATTTTAATCAAATACCATTTAACCTGAGTAACCTTTAGGAGACATCTTGTAACACAGATCAGACCAAAAACTGGCTCAACTTGCATAAATTAAGGTATTTCAGCTCTCTAATGTTCATGTTGAGATAAATAGGGGAAGTGACCCAATTAAGCCCACCCAAATCTAAGTTTTACATGTTTTCTTACAGAAATGTTAACAGCCTTCTACTAAAATGAGTATTAAGTTAAAGATTAATCTCTCATCTGAACACTCATGTTTTGTTTTGACAAAGTTTATTTACTTTATTTAACTGCAAACATGGAAAGTCTGGAGTGGGCTTATAAAGAACATGCGAGCCAATTAAGCCCACATGTTTTCTTAATAAGCCTACTATGCTTTTTAAAATATAAATACCTTATATTTACTCATGTTTACTAAATAAACACCTCAACTTTAATTTACATTTTTATTATTATTATTATTATTATTATTTTAGATTTAGACGTCAAATATCAAAACCAGTTAATTAAATATTTAATTTTTGAATCCTGCAAGCTTTAATCACATTGGACTCTGCCTATTCGTTTTCTCCCTGCAATGAAAATAGATCCAGTATGTAGAGTTGACTATATTCAGTTAACATTTTTTAACATGAGGTTCAACGGCTTGATCAGTGGGCTTATTAGGAACTAGGCATGTGCCCGAATACCTTAGTTGGAAAGGCACGAATAATGACTTCAAAAGGAATAACGAATTCATCAGAATAATATAAAAATATTCGGAAGACTGATCATCCAACGAGCACAGGTATTAATCAATATTTTAAATAAACATAGTGAAAATTACAAAACAATGATGAGTCTGTGAAGCCAATATTACTAGTATAAACCTTATGAATGAAAATGCGGTCTCGACTCCGTTTCAGTCTACATTAATTGTGCGCATCTCAGAAATCTAATCTTGTCGTGAGTAATGTTAACCAAGATACTATATCAAACACATTTTCCACTTTTTTAAAATGCCTGTTAATACATAAACACCAAATGTTTCACACAATTCACACGTAAGGATTCATAAACCAACCTGAGCGTGGTATTGAATTCCTGACCAGAGAAGTGATGATTTTATAGCAGAGCTCGTCTGCCAATCTCTTAAAGCTGACAACATTCATATCCATATCACCAATGAAGGAAACTGCATGGTTTAGCCTTTATCCCCAAAGAGGTTTAAATACTTGTAAATCTATTCAGAATATTTCTTCACACAGACGATTGTAGAGAAACTAAAACATGTGCACATTTTTTTCTGCTTTTGTCCTCTAAAAATGTATAGAGACTCGCTCTTGCTATTTATTCCACTGCATTTTGCAAATTCTGCACATGTAATTTAACTAAATAATTATGTACTCCACATTATCCTAAAATATGTGTACTCAAAATAGGCCTTTAGTGAAGCCTAACATAAAACTTTCTGATACGGATTCACCTGTTTATAAGCTTAATTATTTTTTTTTCTCATTTCTTCTAATGTTTGTATTTGTGTGCAAAATGTAAGAAGCTTCTTAAATATTTTCATTTAATGTGGTTATCAGCAGTTTTTATTCTTTTATTTTCTTTTGCTGCATCTATCTTTGCTCCGGCTCCATAAAGGCGCTTGCTTTTGCACCAACGAGTCAGATTTTCTTCAAAAGGCTCGAGCCTATGCAGCTGCTAGAGAGTATGGCCAGCTACGCAGCATCTCGTTCCCCTCAGGGAACCAATATTACGTTAGTAACCGAGACGTTCCCTTTCGGACAACTCGAGCTGTGTATGATTGCTGTGGGAATGAATAAATTCATGCCACATGAACAGTAGCTGCCAACTGCCTAAGCCCGTGTGGCAAGCATACTGTATAGTGGCACACAAGTGAGCTAAAGTGTCTAAATTAATTTTATTTTGAACTTACTCCTGTTTCAGCAGAGTGAACCTGGGAAGCAGGAGTCAATTCCTTGTCCAAATTAAAATCTAATAAATGTATGCAGAGAGGAGCACCCTGCCGCCATTCAAATGTCCTCTAAGGACGCTCTTCTAACTAAAGCCCATGAGGATGCCATGCTCCTCGTAGAATCAGCTCGAATACCCGAAGGTGAAGGTAAACTGCATGCTTCGTAAGCACTCAAAATTGCATCAATAAGCCAATGAGACAGTCTTTTCTTTAGCACCAAAACACCTCTGTTTGCGGCCACCAAAGCACACAAACAACTGTTCTGACTTACGCCACTGGCTAGTATGGTCAACATAAATTCGCACCGCCTGAACTGGGCCAAGCACATGTCACCTTTCATGCTCCTCCAACTCAAATGGGGAAGGAGAGAAATCCTGAAAAATAATGGTCTGCGAGCGAAACAACGTAGAAATAACTTTGGGCAAATAGCCCAAACGAGGTCTTAACACAATCTTTGAATACCCTGGTGCAAAATCCATACACAAAGGACTGACCAACAGGGCAGGACTCTCTTAAACGATGCCAACTTCACTAGCAGTGCTGTCTTGAGAGTCAAAAACTTATCAGTAACTGTTAGCAAGTGCTCGAACGGAGCACCCAAGATTGCCTCTAAGATAGCTAGTATTTTGCTAATTATATCCTTCATAAGTTCTTAGTACACTGTGGGAATGTGCAGCTTATAGCTATAAAATAAATTTGGAATGTGAATTTCAACAAAGGCATTCAAAAGAGCTGAAAAGCAAACTCAGCTTCAAGACAATACAAAAGCGGAGACATTGTTTATTCTAGATGTTTAGTCTTTATATATGGATCAGTAATAGAAACAAATTATTAATTCTAACAGGTTGTGTTATAAATAATGTGTTGGTATACTGCTCCATTTATTAAGAATAAACATCTAAAATAATTACAGTACCTTCTCAACTTTTGTATAACAGTACTGTGCCTTACAGCTCATATGAATCGCTATTTTTAAATGCAAATTATATTAAAATATTTAATGTGTATTTCAACATAGCCTATATACAGTACAGTATATAACATACAGTATACCTATAAGCTGTACATTCACACAATGTACTGAGGAACTATAAAGGATGTACCTGTAATTGGAAAATACTAGCTATTGGTATTGGATCATTTGCTGAGTGGTCATGAGGATTTGACAGTACAGTACTTAAACTGGATTAAATAAAACTAAGTGTCATAGAATAATGCTCAGCAAACCATAATGGTGACACTGCAACGATTGATTATTCAGCATTGCACATTTCACTATGTCTTAATGTATTCACTGAAGTGGAAAACACCTTGATGCAGGTGTATTAGCAGGGTAATTCTCCACGAGGGCAGTTAGTATTTGAAAGACCACATGGCATAGACTGCATTGACCCCTAATGACTGACTTGAACTTAGACCTGACCCATTTCACTTTTTTTTTATTTTTTTTTATTGCGCATTCATGCATTTCTAATCCAAATCGAACCCTTCAGAAAAAATAAATAAATCAATAAAATAAAAAAATAAATCGGTATTTAAAATATAAACTACCCACTGGATCACTCCTTGTCGGCTTCAAACCTGCACTCTTTTTACTAGCCCACATCTTCAAGCACTTGTTTAAACTATCAATTGGTCTCTTTAACCACCATCTCTTCTCTCGTGGCTCTCAAATTTAGTCAAATAGAAGCTTTTTACCCCAAGGTGCTACTTTCCTTCTGTCCCTTCCTCTATCTATCAAGCCAGCCCTGCACAAGTTTATGCTAGTTAGCTCATGTGTTTGTTTACCCTCCCAAACTCCCACCCAGCAGGGAATCTCATCAAAGACCCCATCCGACCCTCCCTCTGGCCAAATAGAGCAGCTAGAACGTCCAGTTACGTAAAACAATAAGCTATGCAACCGAGACTGGGACAATATATGCATATAGTAAGGGTGGGATGGTATGACCAAAATCTTATAACATGGTATAACTATTTTTATATCATGGATACAGAATATATCACAATATAGATTTTGTTGGCTGGAAATCAACCCAAACTCATTTTTTTTTTAAATTATTTTTATTAAATAACCATGAAATAATAGATCTTTTTTTATTTAATTTTAATATTATTAAAAAAAAAAAAAAAAATTAAATTCTTTTTTTATTTTTTTTTATATATAATCAAGGGTTAGGGTTACAAATTAAAGGAACTTAATCTCAATTGATTCTTTTTTTCTTTCTTAATTTTACATTTGGAACTTGATGGATGCAAAGAAAAAGATGTGATTCCTAATAAGTGAATAAGTCTGGCATCAGTGCAATAAAGCTGTTAAACATTAGGCCTACATAACATCATAACAGAAAAGATCCAAACCCATAATACGTTTTAAATATGATTGTATGAGCTATTTTTAAAGTCATTGTATAATAGCCAACATATGCACAACAGTGATCACACATCATTTCTATCATAAACAACCTAAACAAACATGAGCGGCATTTCGCAACATGACACAAATAAATGGTGCCCATTATAATTGACAAAGCTGTCTACTGGAAGCACCCACACATACAGTATGTGTCATGATTTAAAGGAATTTACCAGGTTCAACACAAATTAAGCTCACAAATTTGCAGTATTTGTGGCATAATGCTGATTTCCACAAAAATAATTTCAACCCCCAAGCAAAAAATTGCAGTTATAGCAATGCATTTACAATTAAAATATACAATCGCTAACTAATCTTATCTGTGTAAAGTTATATCCAATATTACAACTCCGTTGTCATGACAGTGATACACCGTACAGTTGCAATCAAAATTATTCAACCCCCCCTGACCATCAAAACATTCTGGTGATGTGAATTAAAACACATCAACTAAAACCTCAGTAAACAAAGTACGTTTTTAATACACATTTGAGTGATTTTGAGAACAAAGAGTTCAGTTTACCCAAATTTTAAAATAAAAAAATTACTAATTCTCTCCACAAATGTCATGTCAAAAATATTCAACCCCCAAAGTCAATCATTTGTGGAGCATCCTTTATCCTTAATAACAGCAAATAAATGTTTCAGGTAAGGGTTCTCAGGCTTTGGACACCTCTCTATTAGAATTTGTACACATTTCTCATGAGCAAAAGCTTCCAGCTCATTGACATTCTTTGGTTTCTGTGCTGCCACTGCTTCCTTGATATCCCAACAAAGGTTTGTAATGGGATTTTAATGATGGACTGAAAGGGCCATTTAAGGGCATTTCATGACCTATCCCTGAACCAGATTTTGGACAACTTGGATGTATCTTTGGTGTAGGTTCTACTGGTTGTTTAGATCAGTGTTACTATCAGAAATAATTAATAATTATTTATTTAGTTATTAATTAATATTGAAATTAAATAATAGAATCTAACTCATTAAAACCTCACACGGCGCACCATTAAATGTAGTGCACCACGTTCAAGACCAGGTTTGGTTATTAGCAATAATTAATAATTATCAAAGATAATTATTAATTATTAAAATCAATACAACATTGATGAGAATCAATGTTAGCTTTTTATCCTTTAAATCAACAATTATCAAAGATAATCATTAATTATTAACATCAATGAAACATTGATTAAAATTAACACTAGCTTATTGATCCTTCAAATTCAACAATCATCAAAGATAATTATCAATTATCAAAAATCAATAGAATATTAATGAGGATTAATATCTCCGGGGCACCACCCTGGAATCAGGGACTAATAACCAGATAGTATAACAGTCTCAATATTAGATTGTTCTCTTAGGAAAATCGACATCCGAAGAATATCGATTTTCAAAAAGAAACAATGAAGGCTTGAATCCGAGCACTGACATCCCCTGTCAGCATTTGACACAAGTGTATGCAAAACAAACCAAAACACTTCTCTTTGAAATATAACAAAGTTTATTTATGCAGTAATATCAATTAATAATCAATACAATGCAGTCAATAAACTTCCGAATTACAACTACAAATTAACAGTGACATGATTAGATATGGTAACCAAAATAAGCCTATAACACATGAGAGGAAGGTATGTGTGTGTGTGTGAGAGAGAGAATGTGTGTGTGTGTGTGTGTGTGTGTGTGTGTGTGTGTGTGTGTGTGTGTGTGTAAGGAGGGACGTGCTCAAAATGGCGGATGTGACTCTCGTGGAGAGTCACGCGAGATTTCTGGCCAGAGAATATGGCCGCGAATGTGGGCGGAGAGAAGCCGGTCAATGGCGTCTGCCCATTTACCACATGTCTCTGCTTGTACGTTAACTTAGGGACAAAGCTGAGCTTTATCATGAAGTTATCTACTAGCCAAAAGTGCGTGCGAGAATGTTTGTGAGGGGTCGCGTGTGTGTGTGTGGTTAGTACGAGAGAGAGTGAGTAAAGTGGCGGCACCAAAGCCGGTTTCGCGATCGTGGGAGAGAAAGCAGCTGTTAGTTTATCACTCAGAGATGCGGTGGACGGCTCGTAAACCGTCCCGCGGTCTTTGGTTCTTTAATGGATAAACTCAGTGTGCCGGTCTCACCCACAATGGCAGAAGTACACAACAGTCCAATGTGGTTGGACTACAACACATCAGATCTCATTCATGATAACAGTACATTACAGTAATAACTTGAGTATTATTAGCAGCAATGAGCGGACTCGGCGGTCCGTAAACTGTACAAGCAATAACATTGATACACAAGAATAACACACTATAATATTCTATCTCTGCCCAAACGTAAACCTCTTACATGAATCATATGAGGACGCAGACGAATGTGTGTTCATCCGTCCTTTAACTCCGACTCAGTTCCTCGAGGCTCGGGTGATGATGGGAGGCTGTTTCCTCGCTCTGTCGGCGGGCAGTACGGCTGCTGATTCTCGGCGGGCTGGCAGAGAAATCAGTGACGTTGACTTAATTGAAGATGGAAGACAAATCATTAATCTTCACTTCTGTAGGCAAACGGATGAAGATGCGGATTGCTCTGCGGTCTCCTTCGGATCTGTTAGAGTGTTCGGTGGAACACAGAGTAATCTCAACTCGTCCAGTGAGATGGAGTTTGTATGGCCACAGTTTCAAGTCGGATGTTACTTCCTTGTGCCACAAGGCTACACCTGAGAGCAGCGATGAGCTGCATCTACACATGGCGAGCAAAGTTGCTGGAAGCAAATCCCGGAAGCATCTCAGAGGTATTTCTACTCCTGATGACGTCATGGTTGAGGGGTGTTCTGTCGTATGCATCATCCAATAGGAGTTGAGAGTTCGATCCTTTAGTGAGCAAGGCTTCATGGGATTTGTAGTCTGTTTTGGACTCCCTTTGTTTGATTTTGGCACAGTTTTTATCAGTAAGATTTATGACTTTGTATGTGGGCCTCAGTTAGGTTTTACGACTGTGTTAGGCCTGCCTTTGTCTTCTATCTGAATACTTGAGGCCCAACACTTGGTGTTACTGTCTTGCTGGAAAGTCCAGTGATCACCGAGCTTCAATTTACACACTGAAGGCATCACATTTTTCATGCCAAAATGGCCTGATACCTGAAAGAATCCATGGCGTCAGTCACATAGTCAGGATAGCCGTTTTCTGCAGCCTCAAAACACCCTCATAATACGACTGACCCACCTCCATGCTTGACTGTGGGGATGGTGTCGTTCTTGTCATCACCTTGTCATCTTACTCCAGACGTACTGCTGACCCATGGGTCTAAAACTAATTTTCAGTTTAGTGTCATACGTCTATAAAACTTTCTTCCAGGACTCCACAGGTCTTCCTTAATTACTTCTTGAATATTTAAGTCAACATTTCCCTTGGTGAAGTTTTGCTTTCTTCCACACCCCAAGAAGGTTGCTGTTGTACCATATTTAAAAAATGTATGAATGGTGCTGCCAACTTTGTCTATTGGAAATTGAAGTGCCTTGGAAATGTACTTTGAGCCATGACCTTTCTTGTGTAATGAAATAATCTCCTCTATTAGCTTTTGAGACAGATTATTTTTAATTGCATTTTTTGCATAGAAATACACTTTACTTACAACTCTAAACTTAAATTTTAAAACTTAAATAAGTGCCATTGCAGATTGATGACTTAATTTTGTTTTAAAACAATTAGTTTTGTAGCCTTACATATTTAAGAAACAGCTACATGCAATAGGGGTTGAATAATTATGACATGGCTGTATTTTTAAAAAAATCCTGCTATTTAGAAATATTAGGTTATATATTCACACTATGACTTTGAATGTGTCACTCAACTGATATAGGTGTAAAGTTTAAAAATTCTGGGTCATCATAAAAGCTTACATTTTACCTGTCTTGGGGGGGTTGAATAATTTTGATTGCAACTGTGTATATATATATATATATATATATATATATATATATATATATATATATATATATATATATATATATGATTTTAGTGTTATAAAATGAGGGTTTTACCAGTGTTATGGCATTTACAAGATTGCGGTGTATCACTGTCATGACAACAGTGAGTTGTAATATTGGATATAACTGTACACAGATAAGGTTAATTAGCGATTTTATTACATGAAAATGATGTCAACACGTATATAGTATATTAGGTCTTGTTGCTATACTTTTGAAACAGTGTGTATTTCAGTGTTTAAGAATGCTCCCATTCACTTCCATTTCAAGTGGCTTACAATAACTGTGATTATATTCTTTTTTTCTAATAAACGAAATGGAAATTATATTTTGTAGTAATCAACATTATGACAAATATGCTGTCAACTGACCCTGAACTTGTAATGAAAAAAAAAAAAAAAAAAATCCAATAACAAGCAGTAAACTATTCAAATTATAGCAATCTCTACCAGCTGACACTTTCTTTCATTGCACGGTTTATACCTTCATTTTGCCCAGCCCGAACATGTAGTTAAACTGAATGATGTATATTGTAAAGACACAGATTTTCCACTGGAAGGGAGTATGCGACTGCATTGGGGTGGGCTCATTTAGTAACATGGTGACGGACCAGGGGAGTTTGTCTTGCTAAAGACACATGGCCTGCTGCAGTATTTGAAGTGGCGGCGCTAACTGTGAAATGCCTTGGGGTGTTCCTGTGTCCCCGATTACCCACCCAGCTGGTGAATGCCTCCTCTGCGTGGTGAGGACTATCCAGATCAGCTTTGTGACAGAGTGCTGGAACCTCCAACAAAGAGCCAGAAGAGCCCACCTCATAGAGACATCTGTTTACAGAGCAAACAAAGTAGAGTTTGCTAAGTTGGAAAGCAGGCCTTGTAAAAGAATGATGGGCAGCACAGATCAGTCTTAATCCAGCCCTCCATCTCCTTGTGCAAATTCTCCAGAATACTTCAAAGGCTGGGATTCCCAGTGTGGGAGGGATCAGCAGTGGGCATCAGTGCTAACGGCACTCACATTCAACCCCCATGGCCCAGCTGAGACAATATCATACACATGGGATTAAAGTCCAAAAAAGATGCCAATGAGAGTCTATGAATACTTGTCTGAATCTGAGCTATGTGTTATGTCGCTATCATACTTTGCTGGTTGGCTTTTTCCTCTACGCCTGCAGAAAATGGTGAAGCCACAAAAATAAGCCCCATTAAGATGGTATTGATTTTGAGCTACTCTTATTAACAGAGGATGTCTGTCATTTCATGTACTGAATCTGTTAGTTAAAGGTGATTATTTAACCCAACATGTACACTACCGGTCAAAAGTTTTGAAACACTTGACTGAAATGTTTCTCATGATCTTAAAAATCTTTTGATCTGAAGGCGTATGCTTAAATGTTTGAAATTAGTTTTGTAGACAAAAATATAATTGTGCCACCATATTAATTTATTTCATTATAAAACTAAAATTTTATAAAAAAAAAAAAAAAAAGATTTTGAAATTGATGACTTGGACCAAATAATAAAGAAAAGCAGCCAATAAGTGCCCAAAATAGATGGGAACTCCTTCAATACTGTTTTAAAAATCATCCCAGGGTGATACCTCAAGAAGTTGGTTGAGAAAATGTCAAGAGTACATGTCTGCAAAATTCTAGGCAAAGGGTGACTACTTTGAAGATGCTAAAATATAACACAGTTTTGATTTATTTTGGATTTTGTTTAGTCACAACATAATTCTCATAGTTCCATTTATGTTATTACATAGTTTTGATGACTTTACTATTATTCTAAAATGTGAAAAAAAAATTGTAATAAAGAATGAGTAAGTGTTTCAAAACTTTTGACCGGTAGTGTATGCGTACTATGCATTTCCATGCTCATAAGGTCATTGTGCCAATTCCAGAAAGTTGCAGTTTAGTTTAGCAACATGCTAATGACAAACTCAACTGGATTTTTTTTTTCATTAGACAAGATGCCTGCAATACTTCAACCACAAATTGTTATTCTTCAGAGAAAGTTGGGAAAAAGGTATAAATCGATAGTGAAGTTGCAACAGACAGTGTGACAAGAACATTTATATTAGTTATATTAATCAATAAGGGGCAAATACATGAGGAAAAGCCGGCCAACCATTCAAATGGCAGTATTTCTTGTGCATTTTCCTCATTTATCTGCCACTGTGGTGGGTGATCTGCAAGACGTCTTGGAGCAACATTTGACTAGAAATGCTGTTAGACACAAAGATGCACATTTGAAGAAATACACTTGATTATATTTTGAAGAAAAGATGAAAGAATTATTTATGAAATATGAATTTTCCTAAGCTCCAAATGTACACTGTAATGAAAAAAAATAAATAAATAAAATAAAATAAAAAAGAATAAAAAAAAATAAATAATAATAATAATAAATAAATAAATAAATAAATAAATAAATAAATAAAAATCAGGTAATCTAACATTTGCTCTATGTGGAAACATCTAAATTAACAGATTTTATTCAAGTCAAAAATATTGTTTAGCATTGCAGATTAATGAAGTTACACCAACAAAAACTAATTTTAAGGACTAGATCAGGTAGAGTTTAGTGTAGTCTTGTCCAAACAGGCTATAGAATAGATTCCTGGGGCTTTATATTTCATTTATAACTGAAGGTTTGATAAATCATTTCATCTGTGGCCCTGTCCTGAGCACCCTCTAGAATAAAGCAAGCATATATGGACTAAAGCATTTACCCATAAGCACAAGGATACACGCTGAATTCATCAGAGCTTCTTCTGCTTCTTCTGAAGACTAGATGAATTCTAGTTAATAATCAGCTGCATCCATTTCCTGCAGAAGAAAGGAACCCCAGCTCTGCAAAACAGACTAAAGGAAGTGCCATCGCATAACATTAGACTGTGGCACAGGATGAGCATGTGTGCATGAGTGCTGGTGTATGTATGCGAACATCTGTATATGTGTGTGTATGTGTTTGCTTAATATTCAAACAGATAACACTAACCCAATCTGTTTCACACTCTTATAGATTTTCTACACCTGAAAGTAAAACAGTGCACATTGTGGGGTGTCTGGAGGCAGGTGCTAAAATGATTCATAAATGTTTAGCAGAGTTTGTTAGCATCAATACTTGATACGAATAGAGAAGAGAAGAGGAGAGAAGAGAAGAGAAGAGAAGAGTAGAGAAGAGAAGAGAATCATCCCTTCCGCCGTAAACCTAAACTCTCATTCATACATGATACAACAAAAAACCATTGGTTTTCTCAGGTCTCAAAACATGACACACCAGTTTAAATAGACGGAAACACCAATGAGCTGTGGCAGAAGGGAAGATTTTATGGTAACACTTAACATTAATCTTCCCATTTTTAAGGATTTAAATGGGGTTCATTAATGGCTTATAAGTCATTTACAAAAACATTACAAATCATTAACATGCAGTTATAACAACATGCATAAAAAGGGTGACTTCTATGCAGTACCTACCAAATAGTAAGCCACTTTACCTTACATGTTATGCATGTTCATCTCTACAAGTGGACAGATGCATTTAAAAGCTTTTATTAACAAATTGTCAACATTAGAAACCTACATACTGTATGCATAGTTGAATATGGTTTAATGGTCATCAGTCTTTACTATTTATGATATATGCTGTGAATGAGCATGAAGACTTGAAAAGTGTTTTTGCAGAGGACTAGGAAAGTTGGGAAAGCACTCGGAGTAGCACCATTCTTTGGACATCAACCTGTCAAGAAAAGTGACAACATAAGTAAGTCTATACAGTGCATTACAGTAATTTATAAAAACACATAATCCCTTCTTTTAATCTCAATATAATAATCTATTTTTGCTACATTGTGAAATCAGGAATTAGGGCATTTTATGTATTTATTTTTTATTTAAAAAAGTATTACTAAGTGTATTTGTTAAGCACTTATTACATGTGAGGTAAAATTGGTCACTGATTAGCTACTGGATGGAAGATACCCTTTATGTGCATATTGTTATAACTGCTTATAATGCAGTTGTAAATGAATAATCAGTCATTAATAAGCCATTTAGAAACCCTTAACAAAGGGAACATTAATGTACAGTTAAGTTTGATTCAATTGATGACTTAAATGTCTTTCTGTTCCTCACAAAAAGCTTTCATATGGCTTCAGAAGATGTGTTACAGAGAACACAGTTTGTATGGGCTATTTCAATGGTGCTTTTATGTCCTTTTTTTTGGAGCTTGACAGCCCCTGGTTACTGTATGCTATAATTTTATGGAAAAAAAAGGTGGATCAGATATTATGAAAAATGTCTTACTTTGTGTTACATGAAATAAAATAATAATAATAATATTGACATTGGCTTAAAAAAAACAAACAAAAAAAAAAACAAACAAAAAAAAAACACGTAAGTGTAAATGGCTACAAAATATTCCTTTTGGGAAAATAATTATTTTAAAATACATTTTTCCACTTTGCCTTTCTGCTTTCTCTTTTTTCGAGGCAGTAAAGCACCTATAGGGTCAAAATACTGTCTAAAGGGATTATGACATGGGTTCCCCCATAAATATAAAATATTTTCCATGTCCAGGCCTATTAAATAGCACATAATTAACACCTTAAGCACTGTGTATGGGCCACTTTCAAGGGTGGACAAAATAAAGTCATTTTTGGCTCAGACATTGTTTATACAGCTGACCATTTCTTACCAATCTGAACAGTTAACATGTATTTTCTAATGACATTTCCACAGAGCTTTGCCCCAGTAATGTAATGGTTATATGGATTCAATATAGGTGGGGTGGGATTAAAATAGTGACTGTGCTAATAATCATGACATAAACAGCTGTGCATAAAGTTTTGCTTTCGTAACTCAGACTAATGTGGTTTGTGATGCTCTAGAGTAAGATACAGTCATACTAATATGTAATACAACACAGCCAGAGTCGCCACCCTGCTGTTAATACTAGTAACTGGAGATGCAGTGCATATTTATCGTTCCACCTCCGCTGTGACCTATTAAATCTCACTAAATCTGCTATTAAACCAACAAGAATATGTGTCATGCAACAAGATGTTAAAGCGAGCCTTCATTCAGAGTTACAAGGAGGATAGTATTTTGTTTCACCTCCCTCTTTTAATACTTGCATGCATTCACACCCCTTTCTGAGAAATTTCGAGAATGAATCCTTCAAATCAAATTAAAGTGATTTCCTGCAGATGCTGAAGAAAATGAATTTGCATTATTGCACATCTAAATGTCTTCAAGTAATAGACCCGAGGATATTACTTTATGAAGAGAAGGATATCATAACATATCAATTGCTCATGCAGCAAAGCGAAGAGAAAATCCAACCCAATCTCATGATCGCTCCCTATTCACATATTACGCAGTCTGCGTAGGGCACCAGCTCCCTAGGGGGGCACCATCTTACCATAGAGGGGCACCAGAAACTCCACCAGCTGCTGTTCCTCACACGTTATACGTGAAGGACCTGATAGCAGTCGCAAATCTAGACGATCGCCTTGCAGCTCACACCACATCACATTTGAGAGACGAGAGAGAGATGCTGCTGCTGCTTGACATTAGTCAATATGCTGCAGCTGTTGGAAATGTGCTGCATCTCTGACGGGAGACATGCTGCTGCTACTGAACAAAATCACAAACCCCCCCCCTTTGTAAAGCAGATCTAGACCTGTTGAGGTGGGGAGGAGGAGGGTGAAAGCTATGCAAGGCTGCGCTGCTGAGCTTGAATTGAAGCTGTTGTGGTGAGTACTGTTTTTATATGTTTTGACAGAAGGGTGTAATTTCCTGATTTGTTTACGTAGGAGTGTCGGGAACTGAACCTATTGGCCTGCACCATGTGAAGTTTCCTAACTGAACTGAAAAGGACATATATTGATTTAAATTAGTCTAACAACTTTTGCTTATTTATTTATTTATTTTTGTGTAGTTATTATGGTGGACATGCTTTCTCAGAAGTACTGCAAGGATCATTTATGTTTAATAATTAAAATTTCTCACCACAACCCTACTTTTTATATTCTCAATAAATGCACTTGCATGCTAATTCCAATAACTGCTGCATGTTCATGGGATTCAACCATACAGTGTATGTCGACTTTAAACTGGATAGGCAGGGTATTTATGATAGATGGCATGTACAATTTCAATTCATGACACTCCGGGTTGGAGAGGGTCCCAAAAGGGATGAAATCACACAAGGGTACGTTGACCTATAATGGATTTATCTAGTACTAACAGTATGCAACGGAAATCTGTGAACTCTGAAAACTTAGACCCATAGATGAAATATGTCTCTCAGAGAAGATTTTGACAACACTTTATGAAAACTGAGAGGCAGCAGCTACTTGTGTAAATGAAAGCTGTTTCAGAATGAGGAGAAATACTATTTTTAAAGTTTAGACTCGATCACTCAGAATCTTCGGGACAAAAAAGCTCAAGATTTAAAACAAAAAACTAACTAACTTAAAAAAATAAATTAAAAAAATGTTAAAAAAAAAAATGCGCCTCTATGAACGGCCTTTATTAATTTGCATTTTAGGTTGACTTTTTTCATTTCAAGCAACTCTATTTATCTAGAAAAATGTATCGTGAAATATGTTGTTTACCATTGCTTTGGCCATGCTCTTCCAACTCTTGTGTTGCCACAGTGTGTGCATGAGTTTGTGTGAGAAGTTAAAGGTGCATTCAGTAGTTTGGAGCCAATTTAAAAAGTTTTACACATTAACATGTTTTTGTGAAGTTTGATCTGAATGTTGTACACTCAGATGAGATGAAGACTGTACTCATAATAGTCTTCTATAAAAAGTGTTTTATTCTACATGGTGCAGGTCACCCCCTTCAATGTGTTTCGCCATGTTGAAATCACATGACATGTGGTGTTTCACTAAACGTCGAAGAAGAGAATCCTCATGCTAATTGGCTGCCGCCTGTGTAGATACACTTGGCTATGCTTAGAAAATTGTTGTTTGGTGATGCGAAGAGTGAAAAAGAGTGAAAAAAATCCGAATGAGCTTTACTGCCAAGCATGCTTACACTCAGAAGGAAATTTGTCATGGTGACAGAATATAATGGAACATAATTATTTATTGTGCTTTAGCAGTGGAGGCAACAGGAGATCCAGTAGCTGTACTGCCGAAGAAGCAAAAAAAGGTCTGAAGCAACTTGCTTCAAGCATGAAGACAGAAAGACCGGCAAAGGCAAAAAAACTAGAGTAAACATTGGTAAAGGTAAGGCATCTACGTCTTCATTAGTTTAGTGCAAAGTAGCTTGGTACAGTGATTGTTGTGGATTTTGTGTAAACCATGACGTTGGTTACTTGGAAATAAAACGAATTCAAATACAGTTTTCATGGACATGCTAAATTTGATCATCAAAAACAATTCTAATCTTTCCTTTACCATGACATTCTGTACGAGGGACAATAATAATCTATCCTTAACAGTAGAAGCATGTTCACTTGATTTCTGATGTACGTTTTTAGGCAAATAAATTATATTATAGGAATAATAAAACTTTAGATATTACCTCAAACTCTGACATTTTCCAGATGCAAATGATATTCCAGACCTGGCGGGGGCAGCAGAGACGATCATGCTGATCCACGTATAAAGATGGTAGTACAGCGTCTAACACCACTGTCACATCGGTACTTAAAGCACATGAAGAAGAGCAATGCTAATGCTAGCTAGAGAACTACGGAATGCCCCTTTAATTTTAGAATCTAACTATGTTTACATTTGGGGAGGAGAAGGATCTTGCAATTAATCCACCTGTTCTGTGATTAGATGTTTAAAGTACACTATACAACACTATAGAAATCATAATGTTTAAAACTTAACACTCAAACACATCCCCTCTAAAGCCTTCTGAATGACTTGTACAAGACATAGTTTTGTAAAAGATGTTTAGTTTTACAAGACGTTTTGCAAGTGTATGTCTTTAACACAGACTCTGGTAGAAAGATCTAATCACCCATTGCTGTGAATCTGAAACTCTTCTCAGGGAGAACTGATCTTGAATATGAATGCTAGCTGTCAGAGCAACTCTGCTAAGACCAATAGAGAGCTTCAAAGAAGAAAGAGCTCTAACCAGGGTAATGTGTAAAAATAGCCTTTCATGTCCCAGAGCAAGATTAGAATTGCTGTGAGCATGTTTGACTAGTCATTCTATTGCCTGGGGAACATCTCCAGGCTAAATCCACTGCCTCAACTCTGATGTTTTCAAAACCCTTCAGAGGAAATTACTCTGTTTTGGAGGGAACAAGAGGAGAAAAACGTGATGTGGAACATTTACTCTGCTAATTGATCACAGAAAAGTTACACCTGTTTACACCTTTGCAGCTAACTGTCACAAGTAAGCAAGTGATTAAAGATGTAACTGTCCCTCCTCATAAATAATAACCTTTTGTCTGAAAGCAAGGGTGTTTTTAAAGTAATTTTGTAATGTAACACTGGTAACTCTTTACATTAATCTTCCCTTCATTGTGTATTTATAAAGGGGCTCATTAATGACTAATAAGTAATTTACAAATGCATTATAAATCATTGTTATGCATTTATCATATGCAAGAAAAAACATAAAATGCCCTAAATCACGATTTATGTCACAATGCAGCAACAATTTATTATTACAGTGAGATTAAAATGTTATTTGCTCCAGTCCATTTTGTGTTCATTTTAATTACTGTAATGTCTTGCCTCAATGCTCATTTACATTATATATTATATAAAGAAGCCTGATGACCATTGAACCATAGTGAACTTGCATAGGTTTCTAATGTTGTCAATTCCCTAATAAATTCTTCAAATGTGTCCACTTTACATTAAGGTACATTTTCATAGGTTACTAATGTTGAATAAGTGTAATTAAGCATTTATAACATGAGAGGTAAAATGGCTCACTGTTTTGGTAGGTATTGTATGAAAGCATTTTGTTATAACCACATGATTTATAATGCATTTGTAAATGAATTATTAGTATTAATGAACCCCTTTATAAACCCTTAACAAATGAGACATTCATGTAAAGTGTTATCTTTTAACTATAAACTCAACGGGAAGATTTTTGAAAAACGATGGGAACTTCAAATCCCAGATACATCACAGAGATGTCCATGAAAGAGTATATCATCTAGAAAGCACTGTGTTTTGTTTTAAACATTTCGTATTAATACTAACATCTTATCATTTTGAAAGAGTGCTGCTAAATGCAATTCTAATATCCAGCAGGGACCTGTATGGACAAACATTTCTAAAACTGGGGGTGCACCTCAAATATCCAGAGTCCACATTAAATTTCTGAATGGAAAAAAAAAATATCTTACCAAATAACATGACAAGCTAACATATGTAGAGATGAATCTGCAACAACGGTACGCTATTAAACAATTTACTTTACATCATTGAATATAAGTATATAAATGCAATATTCATTAATATATCATTCAATTGCATCATTCACAACACTTAATCGAAGTGGGCAACTAGGCACTAGTCCCGTTTCCATGGTAACAGTGATTTTTCTGATTGATTGATGTCTTATATTTCAGGATTGGGGGAAGGGCCCTTACAGTTTAGGGTTATGAAAGGGGTCCTTGGTTTAAGAAAATCTGAGTAACCCATATATAGACATTTTGCTGACATATGTATGCTATATGGTAATGTATCCGTACAGTAGTTGACTTTAGGCTGCCAGAACACAATTTCATAACTGTTGGCAAAAGCATTAGGACAAGAAGGCAGGTAAATTGACATTGTGTCATTCAAAGTGTTTTAAGCATGTTAAAAGTTACATCTTTATAATGTCATTTATTTTATCAATCTTAAAGGCACTGAGTCAAAACCACAGGGAATGACTGTGCCTCCCTTATTTTTTTCAGACACAGTTTTAGGGTTTAGAGTCAACCACAGAAGCAAGAAATTCTGAAATAAATTTAAAACAAACAACAAAGTTGTGGAAAACTGGCTCTGCAGTTCCTCGTGAGTGAAGATGACGGAGGAACATGAATGGCTGTTTCATTAAGCCAGTCATTAAGACCTTAACTGTCAAAGCTGTTTATCTTTAGTGACTTTGAACAATCCCAGAGCTTTGAAAGCTCATTGTATACAACTGTACCTCACTGTTATTTTAGGGTGAACCATCCCTTTAAATTAAACTCAATGATATTAGTGTTAAAACATAACAAGTTAATTAGTAATTATTCATCTAATAACTTAGTAATCAGCAATATATTTAGTTGTAGTCAAAAGTAATGTAAATGACATTTAAAATGTTGTAATTTGCAATTAAAATTGTAACCCTAACCTAACCTTAGTGACTGAATTTCAGTTATGTTACAAACAGATCAATGTGTTAATAGTGGCAGTGTTTATTCAGGGAAATCAACCTACGAATGGTTTATTGTAATTGCATATATATATATATATATATATATATATATATATATATATATATATATATATATATATATATATATATATATATTATCTGTCACACCTCACCTTCAATCTAACTTAAAAATACAGTATGATATAGCAAGAATTACAATTAAGTTTAATGGTGTAACTGGACTGTACATACAATTCCTTGACCAACTGGATCAGGCTTTTCTGTTAGTATTTGAGGGCATAATTCAAGTCTTGTGTGAAAGCTGTTGAAATAAGTTGATTAGCAGACACAGGTCCAGCATTTCCATTTTGTAAAATGGACCTCAATCTATTTGTACTGCCACAAATCTATCATAGCTGGCAATCTAGAGAAAGAAAATGTTTATTTCATTTCAGACGGGGCTCCATTCACAATGGGCAGCCATCCAAGGAGAATGGAATGATTGATTTTCCTCCTCCAGAATGAGAATGAATGAATGAGTGGACATAGCTTTAGATGAGACTCTTTCACTTTCTGTCCAGGTTCGGTATAACTTAAATCTGCGAAAAACGACTGGGAGCGTCTTGGGTTACCTAATGTAATATTGATGAAAGACGAGGAGCGAGGGAGGTGGAGTTGAGGTAGCAGCTTCCTGTCGTCTGGGACGTCTCTGTCCTACTGGTCTCAATGAGATGTTTTTAGCCTGATTTAATGTGACTCTGAATGAGGCACTATCAGAGCGAAAAAAGTGAACAACGTTATTGCCAGTGCCAAAGAAAATGCTTGTAATTACACTCCTCATCAAGGTTTAAAAGAATAGTTTACTCAAAACAGATTTTTTTTTCTTCCTTTTGACATCTGTCTAGCTCCAAATACACCATAAATGCACCCAGTCTTACATTTTTGGGTAGAGGCTGAAATTTACCACTTAGACGTATTGGCATAATCTAAAATGTAGACGTTTTTTACATATTTACAGCTTTAGAAATGCAAACCTTTATGAATACTTTCAATTTTGAATATATTTGTGTAGTTACTAATAATTTATTTTCACAAAATGTAGTTATTTTGTGTCTCACGATAAACAAAATAAACATTAAATGATTAAGTAATGACTGCATGATGACAGAATTTTTTACTTTTAAATTTTTAAGTTTAGTCTTGGTTAATGTGAAAAAAATCCTTTAAAACAAGTTAAATACAGCACCAAATCAACCAGAACAGAATGAAACCGTTCTAATGTCAAATTAAGTAGATGCATCAACTGCGTTAAAATAAATGTGATGGATTTGAACATTTAATCAATATCTTTGACTAAAAATACAAACAAATCAACCAATTCATACTATGGAATCAATATACAGATTGATAAACATTTAAAGCACGATAAGAGTAGTTCATATATGACTCACACACTGTTTATTCGTATGCTATATCATACATGTTGATATCATTGACACCATAACAAAGTTTTGGTGCATTTTTACCAAAATCTATGCAAAAATTATTATTATTATTATTATTATTATTATTATTATTATTATTATTATTTTCCTGATGAACGTGGGCTTGATGCAAGCCTCAGCTGAGAGGAAGATTATAACTGAATTCTAGAGACTGTTGTGTGTGAAAATCCCAGGAGATCAGCAGTTACAGAAATACTCAAACCAGCCCATCTGGCACCAACAATCATGCCAAGGTCTAAATCACTGAGATCATATTTTTTCCACATTCTGATGGTTGATGTGAACATTAAATGAAGCTCCTGACCCGTATCTGCATGATTTTATACACTGCACTTCTGCCACACGATTGGCTGATTAGATAATCGCATGGATGATTGTTGGTGCCTGACGGGCTGGTTTGAGTATTTCTGTAACTGCTGATCTCCTGGAATTTTCACACACAACAGTCTCTAGAATTTACTCAGAATGGTGCAACAAACAAAATTACACAATATTCGGGAGGTAGTTTTAATGTTGTAGCTGATCGGTGTAAATTTTGATCTTTTCTTCACACATAGATATTTAATGACTTCAGAAGACTTTAAATACTGGGCCTTGTTACACCTTAGTATCCTGAAAAAAGACCCCTTTAGAAATTTCTCCTTTTAGGTTCATTTGAAAAATAAAAAAAATAACAAAAATAACCAAATAAATAAAAGCAGACATGTTTGGAACAACATGGGGATGAGTAAATGATGACTTAATTTTCAACTGTTCCTTTAACAATACCTGTCAAGGGTATCTAACACATCATTTTAAATGTATCCAAGCAGTATTTGAATGTAAGCATAGTGGGTCATTTGCATATCTTACCGTAAATGCGTCTTTAAATACCCTATTACCAGGATAGAGTACGCCATCATATAATCTGACATTTTCCCATACACTACAGATGCTCCTGATCCTCTGTTGTGAAATAAACATATCTGACAGTTTAGCAGCACAGAGGCATAAAAAATTGTCCCTCCACCCATGATGTCTTTTGTACGACCATAAAACGTCTTGTTATTGTGCAACACAGCAGAGACACCACTGCCTGAGTGGATGTGAGCATTGATGTGCTACTGCTTATCTGCTTCCCACAGATCATCATCATCATCACCATGACAATATGTTTAATTAGCGATGTTCCGCACTATTGACGAAAGGGCCTTCCCAGCCTCCATACATGAACATATGAGACACTCCTCTGGTGTTGCTAATTCAAAACCCTTTTATTATTCGCCTGTCACCTAGGCAGGGGAAGATCAACCAGTCAGATAACACACATCAAGCTATTCCTGTCTGCACATTGTCCTCACAATAGCACTATTTATTATGAGTTTATTCATGTTGTTTTGAAAGCTTGGGTACTTAGGTGGTCTCGAGATCTTCCTCTCAGTGAAGTAATTCTCACTACTCAAGAGCTCTATGCAGATGAAGAGTATGCTGCCTTCTTTATAGTCCATACCAACAAAAAAAAAAGAAAAAAAAAAAGAAAGGGAAATAAGCTTAATCCAGCCTGTGCTTGTTTGCTGGTCTTAGCTGGTCTCTCAGCATGGCCTTTGATGGTTTAGAAGGGCTGATCAGCAAGCTTATGGCTAGGCAAGCTTCAGTTTTTAACTAGCTTCCCAACACTGAATATTGCACCTGTAATTGGACTATTAATGGTCATCTCCATAAGTGTTTTTATTTATTTGCAGGTAAATTAAACTGAGCAAGCAACCTCTAGCTTTGTGCCAGGGTTTCATTTAGCAGACTATGCTGTGAAATCCATGAGCACTATTTTTCGGAGTGTAGGGGATCTGTCAAAGTATATTTGTCAGAAATAATAAAGAGTTCTTTAATGTGTTTGTGTTGGAGAAGTGAGCTGTCTGCTTTCATCATATCCCTAGTTCACCTTTGCAGCAGATGCTCTCCTAACAAGTGCACTGCTAAACAAACTTTGACAAGCTGCAAATGTATGCATTATTGTAACCTCTGCGTTCTCCACAACTGGCCTTTTGTAGATTCTTTCTGATGTAGTTCAGCTTTTTAAGTAAAACTGACAGGCGTCTACTTCATTGTAAAAGGATAGCAAAATAGAATCATTAAAACACTGAATGACCTAAGAAGATTCATCAATCGAAGCATACAGCAATCTGACCTTTGGCATTCATAAAACCCCATCCATTCTTCTTCGTTGATTTAATTTTAAAGGTGAAGCGTGTCATTTTTGTGCCACAAGTATCATGAAACAAATTATATACTTTGCTGGTATGAAAATAAATAATGACTGCAGGTTTTCAGAACACTCCCCCCATCTGCCACTGGTCAGACAAACAGAAAGTCTGCATCCAAACTCACGCCACTGGTACAGCCAATGGTGCTACTTTGTGCTTTACCTGTTTAGCTGTTGCTAAATTTATTTAATTAAGAAAAATAAATAATAAAATGAGTTATGCGTGTGTGAATGTGGTTATTTGGTGAAGCTCAAAAAGTAAACAAAAAGTATTAAATATCATAATCGGAGTGAAATAAAGAGGCAAGATGACAAAAAAATAAATACAATTAAAGGAATGTTCCTGATTCAATGCAAGTTAAGCTCAATCGACAGCATTTGTGGCATAATGTTGATTACTCCAAAAATGAACTCCGACTCATCCGTCCTTTTCTTTAAAAAAAAAAAAAAAAAAAAGCAAAAATGGAGGTTACAGTGAGGCACTTACAATGGAAGTGAATGGGGCCAATTTTTGGAAGGTTTAAACAGAAATGTGAAGCTTATAATTTTATAAAAGCACTTACATAAATTATTCTGTTAAAACTCATGTATTATTTGAGCTGTAAAGTTGTTTAAATTGTAATTTTTACAGTAACTTTAGGGTTTTAGGATTTGTTGACATTACATCGTCATGGCAACAAAGTTGTAAAATTGGCTATAACTTTACACAGAAAAGTTAGTAAGTGATTTTATCACACAAAATCATGTTTACATGCATATTGTTTATGTCTTGTGGCTATACTTTTGAAAAATCGTCCCCATTCACTTTCATTGTAAGTGCCTCACTGTAACCCAGATTTCTTCTTTGCTTAAAGAAAAGAAGGGGCAAGTTTAAATACATTTTTGTGGTAATCAACATTATGCCACAAATGCTGTCAATTGAGCTTAACTTGTATTGAACTCTAAACATTCCTTAAAAAAAAAAAAAATAATAAAAAAAAAATAATAATCAAAATACTGTAAACCATAATGTTGTCATTACTGTAAAAATCATGTTGTCTTCATTAAACATTACTTAAAATGTCAAGTTTTGGGCTCATAACTCAAATATCTAAGTTCCATTAACTTATTTTTCTTAAAAATCCATACACTTAATAGTTTAAGCGTGTATAACTCATAGAGTACAAAATTGAGTGGCAATGCAGAAGCATCACTGAAACATCATTCTTTGCCCTTTGTCTGTATTTTGAATATTCCTCTAATGCTGTATTTAACTCAATTTGGAGGATGTTAATACTTTATCCACACTGAAAACCCTAATAAGTTCATTGCACTCATTTGATTGAATAAACTTGTTCCCTCAATTCCACTGAGTAATGGGGTCTCCCAAAACTTGAGTATTTAAGTTCAGTTAACTTGGTTTTCAAGTAGAGTGGACTTAACTATTTAAGTTGAGTTAACTACATGCAAGTAGACTTAACTAAGATTTGAATTTAATTATTGTTGTTTCCACTGTTGTACATTTTAATTGAATTGATTCAATTTTAGATCAAACAACAGCACAGCTCAAATAATGATAACTGATTCTAGGTCAGTTATTAAATAATTCTTTACAGAAATGCATATATGCACTTCAGCTGCACATGCACAAAGAGAACTGAGATAGTGTGACCAGGGTCCAACTTGAACAAAGAGACACAGATCACCCTAATGGTGCCATTTCACCAAACATCTATTTGCAACAAAGCATTGTTAAATTAAATTCTTAATAACAATTATTTTAATTCCCCAATCTGTTCCCTCTGACCAAGGAAACATAATTCAAGCAGCAAGGGATTGTGGGTATTCCCCGTAGCCTCAATTTTGTACTCAATAGTTTGAGTTATTAACACTTCAGATCTTAAGTCTATGGATTCAAAAAAAAATAATAAATAAATAAATAAAATAAAAATAAGTTCAATGAACTTAAATATTTGAGTTATGAGTCCAAAACTTGACATTTCAAGTAATACTTAATTAAGACAACTTGATTTTTACAGTAATTACAACTTTACGGTTTACAGTGCAAGGCTGCATTTTAAAATTAATTGAATTGAAAATGTTGTCTTCCTTTATTCATTGCTTTAATTATTTATTGCTTTTTGGCTCATTGTTTTGTTTGCCGTGAGAGTTTTCAGAATATCTGAGTTGCAGCTCATATAATGAGAAAGGCGCCATAAAAATGATCATTAAAATAATCCTTGCTGTTTGTGCACCGTATTCCAGATCTTCCAATGCGGGGTGAGGGCTTGTGTGAGGGACAGATTAAAATGTTGTATTTATACAACAATCAGTGTTTCCATCTGCCATAACATTCAAATCCCGAGATCATTTAGAAATTCAAAATTGCCGCACATGAAGACTTACGACAACTTTGACATCAGTGATATCAAGTGCCATTGGCTCTCACGTGTCTTGTGAACGACTGAGACATTCTAATGTTTGAACGCATATTTCTGAATAAGATGTGACTGCCTTCACGGAGAGGAAGATGTATGGCGATTAAAATCTTCAGTTTCACTCTGTTCCTCACATGGAGCTGTCTTATGGTTCAAAAGACTTTAAATGCAGCGGGAGTCATTTTGAATACTTTTATAGTGCCTATATAGTGCTTTTTTTATAGTATAGAATATATTGTATTAACTACTGTTATAGTTTTATGATTTTTTTTTTTTTTTTTCATTTGTTAGAATAAATTATATTGACTGTAGTTTTATCTGCTTTTTCCATCTTTTGTATTGTTGCTGGTTATATTGTTGTTATATTACTGGTTAGGTTTTGGCGTAGGGGCAAACTTATGTGTTCAAAAATATCTATATTATAGTGTAATGCAAATCAAACTATTGTTACTATATTTACCTGCATGTAACATGTTTTATTTTGTTCATTAAGAGTTAAGGGATCTAATATATATATATATATATATATATATATATATATATATATATATATATATATATTAAATGGCGTGATAGTATAATGTAACTAAATTAATATATGCATAAGTGTACATATAAAAGTGAATATATTTATATAATATAATGAAACATAAATGCGGACTATAAATCCGAAGATTGCCAAGCCTGTGATGGAATCGTACGAACTGAGGTTTTGCAAGCAAAACGTCACTATTGTGTCATCTTCGTCATGAGACTGTCCTGCCATGACACTTGTGCGCTGTATTCCAAGTCTTCTGATAGCTTTGCCTGAAGATTATGATTTTGTATTAGTCTGTAATGTTACTCCTTGAAATGTTTCATAGTGATATCCATGTTACAGCTGACAGCGTTTCACACACACAAAAAAAGAAAGATTTTAATTTATTTTCATTCCTCAGAAATGTACCAAGCAATATATACCATTCTCCATCTCAAATGTGATGAATGTGCATTTGTCTGTTTCTCTGCATACTGTACTTGTATTTCATCGTGTAAAAGTAAAGTCATTAGAACTGTTCTTTTTACAGCTCTCTGTAATGCACTTATCTGCATGCTGCATCAGTTTCACATTTTAAGTATAGCAATGACCTGGCCTAATGGTGCGGAACGTTCTTGCCCATGACCATGCGCTATGCGGATGCATTTCGCTGTTGCGCACCATCTCCGTGTTTGCATCAGCTTTATTTTTTGCTTGTGTGGGCCCCTTGGTGGCCTGCCCCCCATGCCAGGGGCAGACTGGGACTAAAAAGTGGCCCTGGACTTTCTGTCCCAGAGCGACCCACCAAACCCGATCCGCAACAAACCACACCATAACACACTGGCTCATTGATTTCATTTTCCAGCTCAATTTCAAATTTTTGTGTTGAAAAACATAAAAAAAATATAATAATAATAATAATAATAATAATATATATATATATATATATATATATATATATATATATATATATATATATATATATATATATATATATATACATATATATATACATTTCTATTGACTACTAGTCATGACATCGGGCCCCACCAGTGCAAAAATTGTCATAACTTTAAAATATATATACCCACTGTAAATGTGATTAATTTATTTTTTTAGAGAAAGCACTAAAAATAAGCACTTTATAGCTCAGACAAATAACATGTCACAGCACCAAAAATACACATGTCCGAAAACTGATGTTAGGTTAAAATATACATGAAAGTACAAGGGAAGGACTTGCTGTGACAAGTCATAATTTCTTAAAGATCTTAATCACCTTTCAAATTTTTTTCTACAAGTGCAAATAAATTATTGTCTTAGTTAATATGAGGTTGTGGAAACAACAAGTATAATAATAATATTCTAAACTATACTGTGCATCCGGAAAGTATTCACAGCTTTTTCCACATTTTGTTATGTTACAGCCTTATTCCAAAATGGATTAAATTCATTATTTTCCTCAAAATTCTACAAACAATACCCCATAATGACAACGTGAAAGAAGTTTGTTTGAAATTTTAGCAAATGTATTACCCCCCCCCCCCAAAAAAAATCACATGTACATAAGTATTCACAGCCTTTGTTCAATACTTTGTTGAAGCACCTTTGGCACCAATTACAGCCTCAAGTCTTTTTGAGTATGATGCTACAAGCTTGGCACACCTATTTTTGGACAGTTTCTCCCATTCTTCTTTGCAGGACCTCTCAAGCTCTATCAGGTTGGATGGGGAGCGTCGGTGCACAGCCATTTTCAGATCTCTCCAGAGATGTTCAATCGGGTTCAAGTCTGAGCTCTGGCTGGGCCACTCAAGGACATTCACAGAGTTGTCCCGGAGCCACTCCTTTGTTATCTTGGCTGTGTGCTTAGGGTCGTTGTCCTGTTGGAAGATGAACCTTCACCTCAGTCTGAGGTCCAGAGCACTCTGGAGAAGGTTTTCATCAAGGATGTCCCTCTACATTGCTGCATTCATCTTTCCCTCGATCCTGACTAGTCTCCCAGTACCTGCCGCTGAAAAACATCCCCACAGCATGATGCTGCCACCACCATGCTTCACTGTAGGGATGGTATTGGCCAGGTGATGAGCGGTGCCTGGTTTCCTCCAGACATGATGCTTGCCATTCAGGCCAAAGAGTTCAATCTTTGTTTCTCATGGTCTGAGAGTCCTTCAGGTGCCACTTGACAAACTCCAGGTGGGCTGTCATATGCCTTTTACTGAAGAGTGGCTTCCGTCTGGCCACTCTACCGTACAGGCCTGATTGGTGGAGTGCTGCAGAGATGTTGTTCTTCTGGAAGGTTCTCCTCTCTCCACAGAGAAATGTTGGAGCTCCGTCAGAGTGACCATCAGGTTCTTGGTCACCTCCCTGACTGAGGCCCTTCTCCCCCGATCGCTCAGTTTGGCCAGGCGGCCAGCTCTAGGAAGAGTCCTGGTGGTTCCAAACTTCTTCCATTTACAGATGATGGAGGCCACTGTGCTCATTGGGACCTTCAATGCTGCAGAAATTTTTCTGTACCCTTCCCCAGATCTGTGCCTCGATACAATCCTGTCTCGGAGGTCAACAGACAATTCCTTGGACTTCATGGCTTGGTTTGTGCTCTGACATGCACTGTTAACTGTGGGACCTTATATAGACAGGTGTGTGCCTTTCCAAATCATGTCCAGTCAACTGAATTTACCACAGGTGGACTCCAATCAAGTTGCAGAAACATCTCAAGGATGATCAGTGGAAACAGGATGCACCTGAGCTCAATTTTGAGTGTCATGGCAAAGGCTGTGAATACTTATGTACAAGTGATTTATTTCATTTTTTATTTTTAATACATTTGCAAAGATTTCAAACAAACTTCTTTCACGTTGTCATTATAGGGTATTGTTTGTAGAATTTTGAGGAAAATAATGAATTTAATCCATTTTGGAATAAGGCTGTAACATAACAAAATGTGGAAAAAGTGAAGCGCTGTGAATACTTTCTGGATGCACTGTATGTACTGTATATATAGCTATACAAGATCATATAATGTTGTTTAAAATAGTTAAATGAAGAAAGTGTCACACAGCAGGGCACTGATGACAATGCTTATAATTTCATGTCAATTAAAAAAATGAAAATATGAAAAGAAAGTTGGCCAGAATATATACACATATAAATATAAACAAATATAAATATATGTAAAATAAATAAATAAAATAAACATACCTCTTAAAGTGTAGATCTTTGCAGATATTTTGCAGATTAATTGATGTGTCTTTATATCTGCAGTGTTTTAATTCCTTCCCCAGGTTATTCTTTGACAAGCGCTGTTTCTGCTATTCTTTAAACATAGTAAGCCTCAAAATCTCAATTAGCTACAAAGTAATATTTTTCATGACTTATTTTCTGCATTTTTATCAGGCGTGAACATTATTCAGCAAGCTGTGCTTCAGGTTCCAGTAATACTTTGCGGCATTAATAAATTATGCAAATGACTATGTACTGCTCATAGCTTTACTGTTTGCAGATTTTATTTATGCTGCTGTTAATTTATTTGTTGTAACTGGCAGTTATTTGTTATTTTGTGATTATTCAGAGCTCATCTTATACTTAAAATGTTGTTTTTGGTTGTCACCATTATTGTGATTTGTATGTCAAATAATGAGGTCCACACGAGCTAAAGAATTAAGTCACATATAAGGATATTCACTCCGATGTGTAAGTAATTTAAAAATAAAAGACATTGTATTGGATTGACCTTACATAATTTATTTAACATTCACTCTGTAATGGGGTCTGCGCAGGCATGTTGGAGCCCAGGGCGGTCTCATATATCGCCTGTAGGATGGGCCGGTACTTGCGCAGAAGCGAGCCAGCCCAAATTACCCAGCAGCCCACCGGGAAAACACCCGGTGCTCCCGGCGGACAGTCCGCCCCTGGCACACGCCCATAAAACCCATTGGATGATCCGCCCCTGATCCTAATTATTCAGACTTTTCTGTAATGCTTTTGTAATCCAGAACTTAGATATGACTGGATCTAATGGCCTGATCATGATTTTTTTATTTATGTTCAAATACATTGTTTTTGATCGATACTGCAAAGAGAATTATGTGGTCATGGTCTCAGTATATTCAGAGAAAATTCAGTACCGGGTGATGGAATTGGCTAAAAAGGCCTCTTCTGTGGTGGTGTGGCTGAGTCTATGTCACTCCTGCACTCTAGGCATCTGGTTCTGGGTGAGTGGAGAGATCATGTGCTATCAGAACTGGGCTCCAGGGAACAGAGCGGCAGAGGAAGACTGTCACCTTGCAGGAGCTGTTCAGTCTGATCAGCTCTTGATCAGCCTTCCTGAAACAGACAGGCTCAACTTCATCTGCACCAGCTCTGCAGGTATGTGTGTGTGTATACACATGGTAATATGGAAATATATCAAATATTTCATTTAATTATTGTTAAATCAATTTACTTTGTGCTTTTTGCCTTCCCTTTCAGATCTGACTTAAGCTGTTACCATTGTCAGTGGAACTACATTTTCTGTCTTGTTTTAATTCATTGAAATGTTGTACAAATAAGGTGATATATGGCAAAAGTTTATAACTATTACTTTTATTCATGATGGTTTCAGGAAAATGACAGGATCCTGACACTTATGTTCTGTGTTTAATGTTCGGAGCGTGGTGTCTGGGTCCTGACTCAGCCTTGTTTGGTTTCTGTTCTGGTTCGGGATCCGGACACTCATGCATGTGAGCGCATGACTTCGGGTTCGGTCCTCTTGCCATGCGCTTTTCAGTCAGTCTTGTGTGTAGTGTGAGTGCACATGTGTTTGGTGCTTCATTTTTAGTCTTGTATGTTAGCACATGGCTTTGTGTTTGTCTGCCATGTGCTTCTCTGACTCCGCCTCCTCGTTACCCTCATCACTCTCCCTTGATTAGTCCTTGTTATGTTAATTGTCTTCACCTGTTCCTCATGTGCCCTACCTGTATATATTTCATCTTGTGTTTGTCAGATTGTTTTGTTCTCCTGTTCAGTTGGTGTTTTGTTGTGCTGTCTACAGTTTAGTTTGTAATTAGTTTTTCAGTTTAAAGTTCTTTGTTGTTTTTTTCTCTTTAGTTGTTTTCTCCCTTGAGAGTGTTTCGTTTTCCCTGTTTGTATTACTTATTTAATAAATCTTTATTTTTTTTTTCTTAACCCTGCCCCCACCCTAATCCTAAACATATGGCACCTGTGGATGAGTAGCATGCCAAGAACAACGTGAGACACCTTTCTCCTTTCACATGAAGTTTCAGGAAGTTAAAAAAAAACAAACCAACAAAAAAAAAAGAAGAAAAAAAAAAAAAAACACAACGGATACTGTAATTGCATTGCATTTTTTTATTTTTATTTTTGTTTGTTATATAAAAATAATTATTCACAGAAATTTACACATTAAATTTCCCAGCGCTAACTTATATCAATAAAAATGGCAAGAAAAATGTAATTAAATGAAATAATAAAAAAGGAAAAAACAAAAACAAAACGTAATCACTTTGGTTCACATGTTTTGTGAAATGGAAACCGGATACATTCTATTTCAACTTTGTATGTTTGTTAGCATTTACATATTGCATGTATTATTGCTATACTGACTTGGCAGAGTTGCTTTGGATTGTAGTTTATGAATGGGTGGTGCAAAGTGATAAGATTTGGCAGTTTGAGCAAAGTGACAAACCGATTGTGTTATGTAACTCTGAAATTCATCCCAATATTATTAGGTGTTTGCTAGGTTTCAGGAATTGAGAGAAAATATGGCATTCCATAAAGAGTGAGATTTGTTTGGTGCAAAACATTTCTGTTGTTGTCTCGAACAGGTCTTGCATTGCAAAATTAATTCATGATTTCTGACCTTGTAATATTTACTACAATATGACTATTATATAGATAGAGTTAATACTACCCATAAATGTATAATACTGTATATAATATATGCTAATAAAGTCACTTGAAAAAAAAAATATTCAAGATAGATAGATAGATACCTTAGAGGTTAACGAAAAGTTACAAAGAAAAGTTTTTTTTTTCTTTTTTTTTCTTAAATGCATTCAATTTCATTAAAAATGTAAGCTACAAATTATTCTTGGTAATGCAGTATGAATGCACCTGGCTTTCTTCCCAGTCAAAAGCATATTCACATGCAACATCCTCCTAACACAGGTGAACATTTGAAAGCATATCTCTCAGTCAAGCTGACATATTTCTTAGACACTATTTCATATGGTCAACACACAAAAATGAGGTAATGGTCTATTATCACCCCTCCCTTCCTCAACGAAACATACTCCACAACGGTAAACCCTGTCTTCTTTCTGTTATCTCCCTCAACATGATGATGGTTAACCTCCACTAATCTGGTAAAGCCAACCTTTAGAGAGGCAACCATATAAGGGGGTGATGGGGTACAGTGTTGGGGATTGCAGTCTTGCTGGTTGCTGCCCCTGTCCACATCTAATGTAAGGTTATAACAATATCTTAATCCCTTCTCAAAACCCCTTTGCGTAGAAGATGATGACTAAATTTTCAGTGTCTTATCACACACTCCCAGGCTGGAACTAGTACAAGGTGTTCTGAGGGAAACACAGCATGAAAAGTGGGGATGAGATGATCAGATTAGCCCTCTATTGGATTTTGTTTATGGCACTGTGCAATCGGAGTTGAGCAGGCATTGGGGAAAATGCCCATGGAGATTCAAAGCCTCTACTGATTCTTTTCACCCATTTTTGACTCTTCTTCATGGGGTTCGCTGAAGCTCCAGGGGAAAGAAGTTTGGAGAGAGGGAGGAAGGAAACAAATTTAGCACTTTAGGGGTTTTTGTGTAGGTGGGTGGGAGCTGGACTGCTCCACAGAGGGAGACAAGTGCTACTGACAGGGAGGATATTCAACAGGATGGTATAAGTGGTCGCTGTCATATGGGAGACGTCTGGGAAGACGACCTGAGGCAAAGCTATTGTTATTTCACAAGGCTGTTCCACCTCACACATGGGAAGGAACAAACTGAGACCAAAAGAAGGAAGGATGAAGCAGTTTAAAAAATGCTTTAATGGAATTAAGTAAACCAATCACATCAACATCAAAAGATACCACACCACACTGACAGTTGGAAAATGGCCCAACTGGAACTTAATCCAGCTGTGGATGGATAACCTCTGCAAAAATAAATATATAAAATAAATAAATAAAAATATATACATAAACCACCCTAAGCTGTTTTGAAAGGGTTTGGGTGCATGTGTCAGCTGGTTAGGATTGGAGCTGTCTGGCCGAACCGCTAAACTGGTTGAACATCAGCTTGGCGAGGCTGAAAGACTAGCTACCTCAACTGAAGACCAGTTTGAACAGGCTGGGAGCAGCGGCGGTTCAAGGTTAATTGTTCCCACTGTTAAAGCAAAAATGGAAATATGAGGGACTTTAAAAATTGTGTTTTCCAAGTTTGGAAAAGTCATGGGAATTCATACAATATTAAAAGTCAGTAAATTGGAAATATAAGTGAATTCAGAAAATAAAAGAAGATAAATGTTCAAAAAATTGGTCTGAATCCATATATATATAATATATGGATATACTGGTCACAAAAAAAAAAAAAAAAACATATCGGAAGCCTGTAGGGTCAGTAAATATTGGGGACTTAGCCCAGACCTCTGTAGGTACATATGGGACCATCCTTTTCATGAAATATTGTAATATAGTATACTTTCTGATAAATGTTTAAATGTTATGATTGCGAGGTGTTATTTGTATAAAATAAATTGTTAAATGTTACTGGACCTAAAACTAAAAAGCAGCTGCCAGTAAGACAGCATGTGGGTACCGCACTGAGTCAGTATTTGGTATTACCGATAGCAACCTGGTCTGTTAGAACCACGTTACTTAATCTACATTTTTGCAAAATTATTTTTACCATGCTCATTGTGCATATAACAACAGTTTTCTAGTAAAATGAACACAAAAAACACTAAAACAATGACTTTTATTCACTTTCACACAAATCTCGAGTAAAACAGCAGATTATCAGGTCATAAACCTTGTTCCTTACACAATGCTATTGTACGACACCAAAACTCTTTTAACGTAGTGTGTTATAATGTTTGGATATTTACTTTAGTATGTTTTAAAGTTTGCATTATGTATCTGTGGCAGCGGGGGCATGGTCAAGCATCTCTCTGGAGAGAGAGAGTGGGAGGGCTCTTCCGCCCTCGGGATCGCCACCATGTGGTCCTCCGCAAGCCGGACGGCTTCCTCCAGCGACGCCGGGCGGTGGCACTGGACCCACTCCGCCATCTCCTTTGGCAGTCGATGTATTAATTGTTCCAGTACCACCTGGTCGATGATCCCGTCGACGCCGCGGTCCCTCGCTAGCAGCCATCTCCGGCAGGTGTCGCAGAGCCGTTGGGCGAAGGTAAACGGGCGGTCGGACTTCTCCAGCTTCAGGCTCCGGAAGAGTTGACGATTCTTTTCCGGACTCCGACCAACCCGTTGCAAGATGGCTTTCTTCAGGTCACCATAAGCCAGGAGGCTCATCGCCGGCAGTTGTTGAGCCGTGAGCTGGGCTTCCCTGGACAACAGTGGAATAAGTCGGGCTGCTCACTGGCCAAGCGGCCAACCCCAGATCTCAGCGGTGCGCTCGAACAGATCCAGGAATGCCTCGGGGTCGTCTGCCGTCCCCATCTTTTGTAATGCAGGCGGTGGCAACGGTGTCTGGGTGTCCGAGGTCGCGGCTGGGGACGCCTCCTGGCTGAGGAGGCTCCAGATCGCCTGCCGGTCCTCTGCTTGAGCCCGTAGGAGCTCCACAAACCGGCGATCTTGGTCTTGCCGGAGCTCAAGCAGGGTTTGCTAGTGGTTCTGATGTAGGCCAGCGAGGGCTTGGAGGATCTCAGCCAACTGGGAGGACTCTACGGGGCGACTTCCATCCATCTTCAACCAAAAAAATTGTCTCCCGGGTTTCGGCACTAGTGTAGTGGACAGTCTTTAAGGAGGACACGGGAGACAGGTTGTTCTACTCACAAGTAAGGTCTTTTTTTAATAACCACACTGATCTCAGCTTCACAATAATCACTTCTCAACTTCACAATAATAAACTCTTAACTTCTTAATAATAAACTCTCGGCTTCACAATATGATCTCTGGTACCCAGGCTCTCTCTCTCTCGTTTACTTGCCGTGTGGCTCTTTTTATGCCACTCTCCCCGTGCTCACTGAAATTAGAGACAGGTGTTAGACATAATTTAGCTCAGGTGTAAGCGCCCTTACCGCTTTCTCTCTCTCCGGAGAGATGCTTGACCACGTCCCCGCTGCCACAGTATCCAACTACATTTACAAGTTTGTTCAAGTGCAATCCTATTAGGCGGTAACTCAAGCACGTTGCACTTGCGATTCAAGGGTGCGGATTCAGAAGAGCACGCGAGTTGACACGTGAGTGGAAAGTGTCATAGAAGCACCACAAAATGACAATGTTTCTTTAGTAATTGTGTTTTCATGTCACATTTGCTTTTATGACATTATCGGTTAGATTTAAGTTTAAGGCGTAGGGTAGAGAGGTAAGTTTCAATAGATCATTAACATTAAAAACCTCATTTGTTTGCAAGAACATTGAACACACTTTTACCGTCACTCAATGGACATTTCATCTCGGAACTGCCGCAATATGTTTAAAGAGCCACACAATACCATTTTGCAAAAAGTGTTGCATGCTACATTTTAAGATCCCCACATGATAATAACATTCTGGGCTTTACTAAAAGCATTTGGGGCTTAAGCCCCAGTAGCCCACCCCATGCACCATTCATGGCTAGGAGACCAGCTTAAACCAGGAAAAACTAACAAGCCATCTTAGATTTTATTTGTATTTTTTTTTTTTTTTTAACATAGGGATAGCTTTGATTGGGACAGTGTTGCCCTTCGTCTCTGGGAAAGTTGTGTCTGAAACACCAATAGATGTTTCAGTACCCATGAAATGTTTTCAGAGATAAATGAATGTTGAACTCCAACAGAACTGATGAATGACCAGCAGTTGTGTTGGAATCATTGTGATGTTCATATATAAGACTCCCCATAGACTGCTGTATAGATGAGAGGCCCATCTGGGAACAACAGATTAATTTTTGTTATAAAGGCAAAATGCTGTAAAAAAATGGGTTGCAGTTTTAACTTACTAACATTGCCTCAGCTTGGCATGAGATACTATTGTAAAAGAAAGCCACATGTCTATATACTTGTATAAGTGAAGGATTCTAGAAGAAAGTATTATCAACCATAAGAACCAAATTCAATGTCATAAATTTCAAATACTCAAACTTCAAATTCATTTCAAACAACGCTCTTAAAGTCTGGAGCCTTCAGCCATGGAAAAGTCAGCATTAGCCCTGTCGATAAGGTAATGGCACAAATCAATGGCAAAGATTTGGGATTTCTAAAAGACAGAAAGAATCAAAGTTCTCATTAAAATCAACAACAGGAGCCTTGCATCAACCTTATGAAAATCAATGCACGTTCAGGATAGACATACATTTCAGACTTTCAATTACTAACATGCTAATCCAAGGGGAAGAGCCAGCAAATTTGAACTCTTCTGCTTCTAGGTTAATGTTTTAACCTTCTGTCCTGCTTGTGCTGAGACTCTGCATGGAACCAAGTCTTTCCTTTTATTGGCATCTTATATTCACTGTGATTCTTGCTTTGATTTTCTGAGGTCGAACTTTCAAAGCAGGGGCTTGTCAAAGCTTAGACAAAAGAACAAACTATCCTCAAAGAGCAGAGAAGAAAGATCTTAATTCAGGGACTTAAACAACTGCGCTGTCTCGACACAACTGAAGGGGCTTCAAACTCCCCCAGTCTCGAAGGAACAGTAAAACAATAATTATTAAAAGGGAAACTGAATTGATGGATCCCATTAAATGCAACCAAAAGTCTCTGGAGACCCGGCTGCACAAACACCCAAAGTCAATAGCACGATTCCCAGGGTAGCTCAGACCAGGGACCTAGTTTAAAGAGACATCAATCTGGCATGGCAGTTTCCAGGTAATGAAGCTACACCAGATCAATATTCAAGATTTCTTTCTTTAAATAAAGTAATAATGTTTGTGTTTCTCCTCATGCAGGACCCTTTCAAGGCTTGCTCCAGTTACAACACTGAGAGTGGACTGGTGTCTAGACCTAACCAGCCAAACCGAAGTGAGACTTTTGAAATTTTGTGCAATTCCCTGATTAATTCCCGATATGACTGTTTGCTTCTTTTGGACTTTTCTTAATTTGCAAATTGTCTTTACTTGATCTCATTTTTATGCAAATTCAATATGCACTGTTTGAAAATCATTACAACATCATGTTGATTGATCACAACTAGTCACTTAGGATCACCCAGGCCCTTGATTTTGACAAGGCCAGAGCCAGACAAGAGTGTTTCGGAGTCTCTAATCCCATAATGAATTTAGATAATTGGACCTGTCAAACCGGAGACTGATGATTTTTCTATGTTTACATATTACTTCATTCATATGAGTTATTTATCATCTTGGATACATGTTTTCACTTTAACAGATTGATAAAAAAATAAATAAAAATAATAATAATTTCCCCTGCTAAAAAAATAAATAAAATAAAATAAAAATAAAAAATGTTAAAGCAGGCTCGTTATTTTTTCTTTTCTTTTTTTTTTTTTTTTCACCTGGTCTGGCAGGGAGACAAACTGAAACCAGTTAAGACCAGCAATACAATAAAAAGTCATGCAAATTACCTGTTTCATATGATGTCAATGACTGAGCTACCATATTTGTGACCAAAACGTCTCACTTACGTATGTAACCTTGGTTCCCTGAGTGGGAATGAGACGCTGTGTATGAACGCTATGGGACACCCTCCGAGTGTCACGTGGTCTGAAGCCCCTATACAATCATGGCAATTTAATGGCTGATGGCGCTTAAGTGGCGCCCCTAGGGAGCTACATCACAGGCTTCATAAACACTCAAAATTGCATCAATAAGCCAATGAGACAGTCATTGCTTGGACTCCGAAACACCTCTGTTTCGGCCACGAAAGCACACAAATAACTGCTCTGACTTACGCCATTGGCTAGTTATGTCAACATAAACTCGCAGCACCTGAATTGGGCAAATCTTATGTAACCTTTCATGCTCCCCCAACTCAAATGGGGGAGGAGAGATGGACTGTAAATTAATGTTCTGCAAGGGAAATGACGTAGAAATAACCTTGGGCAAATAGTCCAAACCAGATCTTAACACAACCTTTGAACACCCTCGAACCTTTGATTGACAGGGCATGCACACAGACTCTCTTAAACAATGCCAATGCCACTAACAGGGTCATTTTAAGAGTCTAAAACTTACCAATAACTGTTGTCAAGTGCTCGAATGGGGGCACCTTAGAGATTTATCTGTTACACAACAGATAAATCCCATAAAGGGACACAGAGAGGACGAGAAGGTCTAACCTGCGTACCCCATGCATAAAATGAGAGACAAGAGAATGTCTACCAACAGAGACTCCATTGAAAAATGCATGTTCAGCCGCAATAGCGGAAAAATTGTAAAAAAATTACAGTACTGTACCGACAGGTGCACTGGACTTTCACTTTCACAAAAAAAAAGCCACTTAAACGTTTATAGCCTCCTTGTTGATGAAGCGCTAGCATTTAGAATGGTATCAACTACAGAGCACCCCGTTGAGGGGCCACACCCACAACTTCCATAAATGTGCATCGATGCCCAGCGGTGCCAGGGGTGTGAGAGAAAACAGTGCTACATCACGCTCGAAGCAAACAGTTCCACTTTTGCTCTGCCAAACCTCTTCAGATTTGTTTCACAGTCTGCAGATGTGATGTCCATTCTCCGGGTATCAGACCCTGTCTGGACAGGAGATCTGCCCCGAAATTCAACCGGCAAAAATGTATTATATTCCCTCACTCCCCAAATGTACAGTAGCCTATGACAAATTTAATAGAGCTGAAGTAGTGATATGACAATATTTATAATCAATCTATTTCTGCCTAAAGTACAGTTAGTGTTACTATAGTAAATTCAAGGGTGGTGATGTAGAATTCTGTGCCGAATTCAAATGGTTTCTGCTTCTCGTGCCTTCTTTTCACTGAATCTCGCAAAGCTGCGAGTTTAAGAGCTTGAGCTTTAAGAGCTTTTCGCTCACACTGCTCTGTCCATTGAGCCGTATCCATCTACAGAGCCATACATGTGCATTAGCCGAGGTTGTGCCTCCGCCTGTGTATTTGATACTGCTGAACCAGATCTTCAGATGTGTCGCTAGACTTCAGATGAACCGTGGTATGTATACGTACCAACCCATATAACTGAGAACCAACTGATATACTCCATGTCTAGATAACCGTTTTAATGCAAAGAGGAACTTGACGATAGATTTGATTATTATGACTGATAAACGCCCCCCATTTGTAACCTAAACCCCCCCCCTCTACTAATTTGCACTCAGCATCACCTGGCATCCTTTGAACACCTCCTGGGGGGGGAGGTACCGCCCCCATTGAGAACCCCTGCCCTAGGTCATAGAGACAGACATTCCGATATATTGAGCCAGGCTGAGGGAACTGCGACCGCCAGGCATCAAAAAAGAAATGGACTCATTCAGTCCAAATCTAAAACAGTCTTTGAGGGCAACCTCGTTAAATTCCACCTGGCAGGCTAGACCGCAGAAGTCCTCGACATAGTCCTCCAGGGGACGAATGCCCTGATGAAGGCACAGAAGTAAAACTGCTGGGTTCATGGGTGGTCAAGTATTCTGTAACGTATGCTGGAACTACTGACAATGATGGCAATGACGAAGACATGAAGATGAAGAACCCAAGTGCAGTTTATTTACAAACGTGAACCAAAAAAACCCTAACTAGAAACGTTAAACATAAAACATAAACACGAACTTGACTATAACCTGACTTGACTATGCACATACCCATTCACATTCAATACTTGACAACTACACAATGGGAAACATGAGGCTTAAATACATGGACATGGGGGAACATAAACCAATGAACAAACAGAACTGATAACAAGCTAATTAAACAATAAACCAATGAAAACATGACACATGAACATGGAGGGAAAACAGGAATCACATGACAAGGGAAGCAGGAACTAAACATTTCAAAATAAAAGACATGAATCAACAGAATACACATGACAAATGTATGCAAATATAATAGATAAAATAGTATATATTTTATGAAGTACTGCCTTTCAAAAGCTACATTGCACAAAATGTACTGTAATTTACACAAATCATCCTGTTCAAAAGTTTGCATCCCCTTGGTTCTTGGTTCTTATGTTGACTTCATGAGCATCAATGAATGTTTGCACCTTTGTAATAGTTGTGTGTGTGTCCATCAATTGTCCTAAGTGTCAAAAGGTGGATGTCTATATCATTTAGCCACAGTTGGGAAGAACTGAAATGTGCAGAAGATGCTGGGGAACCAAAGAATGTACAGTATTTTTCTTAAGAAAATGAGCAGCTTCACTGCTCAGAACAAAGCAGGGACTCATGAACAATTATTACACAAACAGTCATTAATCATAGAGAAAGCAACACACCATATTAAAGGGTTTACTGTCGTGCCATGAACGCGCACAGGAGATCAACGGTCGGTGAAGAGTTTCACTTAATAATACATCAGATTTTGATTTGTTTCTCACCAAACCTTATCATATTCCATCAGAACAAGACATGAGTTGCATACAATAATTTGTTAGACTTCTGAATTATACTTTTGCATCCTTTTGAAGCTTGAAGAGGTGGTCAAAATAAACTGCCATTGTATGACATCACTGAGCACAATTTTTTTTTTAATTCTCCCTTTGTGTTAAAAAAAAAAAGAAAATCATATGGAGTTATAACAACACAGGGGTGAGTAAACAATGACTGAATTTTAATTTTTGGGTGAACTGATCCTTTTAGAACCAAGGGAATGTAAACTTTAGAACAGGATCATTTGTTTAAATTCAGTTACTATTTTTGTCTTGTGGAATATAAAGTATGTGAGTATCTGTTGTCAAATAGCTTCTTCAAGGTAGTACTAAATAAATTTTTATGAAACCTCTTCATTTTTTTTTAAATGATAACACACTTGACGCATCAGGGTTTTAGGTGCACAAGCAGCACAAAGAACTGCCCCACATTTTCTGCGAATTAACAATCATGCCGTGTTAAATGGCCCTAATATTAGCAGTGGGTTTTACCAGTGTTTTCAGACTTCTCATCGAGTGCTAATTACTACTGTGTTGAATCATTATTTTCCTAAACCATTTGGCAGATAGAGACAAAAAACAAATCTCAGTATACATACAGTATATTATTTATTTTGATAGGGATCATTTTAGATAAAACTAACCTAAATTTAAAGGACAAATTGAAATTTGAAGTAGAAATAAAAAACAAAATTAAAATTAAAAAAATTGAATGACTAATGCAGCTTGCACTTTCTTTAGTCTTTGAGTGGAGGGGGAAAAGCAACAAATAACTGAAATTTCAACAGAGAAGAATTGTGTTGAGGGACAGTTTTGTCTTCATGCACCTAAAGCATATGCTTTTATTATGAAGCCACTTTAAAGTTTGTTCAGCAGGAAACTAATCATAAAATATAGAAGTGTTTTGTTACATTTATATTGACAATTGTGTTTTCTAAGTTGTGGAGGTTAAAATACAGTGCATCCGGAAAGTATTAACAGCGCTTCACTTTTTCCACATTTTGTTATGTTACAGCCTTATTCCAAAATGGATTAAATTCATTATTTTCCTCAAAATTCTACAAACAAGACCCCATAATGACAATGTGAAAGAAGTTTGTTTGAAATCTTTACAAATTTATTAAAAATAAAAAATGAAAAAAATCACATGTACATAAGTAATCACAGCCTTTGCCATGATCAAAATTGAGCTCAGGTGCATCCTGTTTCCACTGATCATCCTCGAGATGTTTCTACAACTTGATTGGAGTCCACCTGTGGTAAATTCAGTTGATTGGACATGATTTGGTAAGGCACACACCTGTCTATATAAGGTCCCACAGTTAACAGTGCATGTCAGAGCACAAACCAAGCCATGAAGTCCAAGGAATTGTCTGTTGACCTCTGAGACAGGATTGTATCGAGGCACAGATCTGGGGAAGGGTGCAGAAAAAATTTCTGCAGCATTGAAGGTCCCAATGAGCACAGTGGCCTCCATCATCCGTAAATGGAAGAAGTTTGGAACCACTAGTACTCTTCCTAGAGCTGGCCGCCTGGCCAAACTGAGCAATCAGGGGAGAAGGGCCTTAGTCAGGGAGGTGACCAAGAACCCGATGGTCACTCTGACAGAGCTCCAGCATTTCTCTGTGGAGAGAGGAGAACCTTCCAGAAGAACAACCATTTCTGCTGCACTCCACCAATCAGCCCTGTATGGTAGAGTGGCCAGACAGAAGCCACTCCTCAGTAAAAGGCACAAGACAGCCTGCCTGGAGTTTGCCAAAAGGCACCTGAAGGACTCTCAGACCATGAGAAACAAAGATTGAACTCTTTGGCCTGAATGGCAAGCATCATGTCTGGAGGAAACCAGGCACCGCTCATCACCTGGCCAATACCATCCCTACAGTGAAGCATGGTGGTGGCAGCATCATGCTGTGAGGATGTTTTTCAGCAGCAGGAACTGGGAGACTAGTCAGGATTGAGGGAAAGATGAATGCAGCAATGTAGAGGGACATCCTTGATGAAAGCCTGCTGCAGAGCGCTCTGGACCTCAGACTGGGGCGAAGGTTCATCTTCCAACAGGACAACAACCCTAAGCACACAGCCAAGATAACAAAGGAGTGGCTCCGGAACAACTCTGTGAATGTCCTTGAGAGGCCCAGCCAGAGCCCAGACTTGAACCCGATAGAACATCTCTGGAGAGATCTGAAAATGGCTGTGCACCGATGCTCCCCATCCAACCTCACGGAGCTTGAGAGGTCCTGCAAAGAAGAATGGGAGAAACTGCCCAAAAATAGGTGTGCCAAGCTTGTAGCATCATACTCAAAAAGACTTGAGGCTGTAATTGGTGCCAAAGGTGCTTCAACAAAGTATTGAGCAAAGGCTGTGAATACTAATGTACATGGGATTTTTTTTTTTTTTTTTTTTTTTTTTTTTTTTTAATAAATTTGCAAAGATATCAAAAACTTCTTTCACGTTGTCATTATGGGGTATTGTTTGTAGAATTTTGACGAAAATGGTGAATTTAATCCATTTTGGAATAAGGCTGTAACATAACAAAATGTGGAAAAAGTGAAGTGATGTGAATACTTTCCGGATGCACTGTAAGCTTAACATATTTATTTTGAGTTTACGGTTACAATTTGAATTCAGATTCATGAACAGTTTCACTCGAACTCGTCTCGGACTTGATTGTTTAAAGATTTGGACTTGACTCGGACTCGACTAAGGTGGACTCGAACCCAACACTAGCGATTTCTCAGTGTTCTCTCCCAAGCTGCACGGGGAAATGTTGTACACGTTGTACAAACTAGGCCTAGTTTGAGGCGTGTACAACGCCGAACTAATCCCGATACTGGTGAAGGGCAAACGGGGAGAAATGGATATGCTTATACATCCAATTTCGCTCACTGAATGGGGGCACACCCTTCGTTACACAGAAAGCCCATAAGGATTGTGTGTAGACCTATTTTTATTGTACACTGAGTTATATTACGCGTGCCCTGAGACCCTTTGTCATGTAGGTAGAGGCAAAATTCAAGCTGAAAATATGCAATGCTTGTTCACCAGCACAAATTACTGAGCTAAATTGGTGTACTGAAAAACGGGTTAGACACTAAACCGGTCCCAGCATATACAATGGGGGAGCAACTTGTAGTACTTGAGACAAAGTGCTTTTGCACACTGGATAGAGAATTTAGTTGAGAATGCTCAACATTAATTCACAACGTTATATACGGGGCAGACAGACACAAATTCAAGCGTTCGAGGCTTGAAGAATGGCGAACTTGACTCGATAATGAACTCTGCTTCATCAATAAATACCTAAGAGGGCTTCAGCTGGTCAGAAGACTGCAGTCCTGTGAACGGCGCCAATCCGATCCCCATGCACTCGCCTGTGAGACGTGATGCATGTGACACTCAGATGGTGTCCCATAGCGTTCATATGCAGCGATGAGTTCCTACGAGAGGGAACCCCATATAAATTAATTGTGCTGCACTGTGAGATGGGACATATCCAGGCAACACTTTTGTTTCTATTTATAAAACTTGATAAAGTGATATTTACATAGCAGAGCCAAAATGTTATTTTTTTAATCAATAAAGTACACATGCATACATATACAGGTGCATCTCAATAAATTAGAATGTCGTGGAAAAGTTCATTTATTTCAGTAATTCAACTCAAATCGTGAAACTCGTGTATTAAATAAATTCAGTGCACACAGACTGAAGTAGTTTAAGTCTTTGGTTCTTTTAATTGTGATGATTTTGGCTCACATTTAACAAAAACCCACCAATTCACTATCTCAAAAAATTAGAATACATCATAAGACCAATAAAAAAAACATTTTTAGTGAATTGTTGGCCTTCTGGAAAGTATGTTCAATTACTGTATATATACTCAATTCTTGGTAGGGGCTCCTTTTGCTTTAATTACTGCCTCAATTCGGCATGGCATGGAGGTGATCAGTTTGTGGCACTGCTGAGGTGGTATGGAAGCCCAGGTTTCTATGACAGTGGCCTTCAGCTCATCTGCATTTTTTGGTCTCTTGTTTCTCATTTTCCTCTTGACAATACCCCATAGATTCTCTATGGGGTTCAGGTCTGGTGAGTTTGCTGGCCAGTCAAGCACACCAACACCATGGTCATTTAACCAACTTTTGGTGCTTTTGGCAGTGTGGGCAGGTGCCAAATCCTGCTGGAAAATGAAATCAGCATCTTTAAAAAGCTATCATTCACACATCAGACTTGCCACTGTGGATAAAATATATGTAAATGTCCACAAAAGTCAAATTTGGCCATATCTGTGCTGTCTTCAGACTCATACATTTTTCCTAAGACTTGGAAGGTTTTTCTTAATATTGTTTGACAGGTGTTGTGGTTCCAAGCCATAAGTATCAATCTCTGAAACAGGTCATTACAATAATATTCAGGTATCAATGTGTCACCCACATTGTGAGTTTCATAGTATTCTTTTAATATTAAGGAAAATGTCGTCATCAGTCAAGCAATGGTGTCCATCTTTGCACTGATTTATTTTCTTTTCCTCATTTTATTCAGCCTGAATAACCATTCATTTCAAATGCACCAAATGTGCACAGACAGCAAGTTTACCCTTAAATGGACCAGGTCTGTAGTCTGATAAACATATCAATAATGCATTTAAGCTGGATAGAATATTTTCATTATCCATGCATGTTCCTAAAGAAGCATAGAGGAAACTTTTTTCTCAAAAGATTTTAGTGCTTTTCCTTTGCATTTTATGCATCAAATGGTAATGCCTCTGAAAGTTTTATTATCTGTCTCCATTATCCTAATGCATCTGATTCGCAAAAACTCTCTGAATCATGTATTAGGCTATTGTGCTTTGTAAAACAGCTCTGATATTATACTATTTTAGGGACAGCATAAGGAAGTCTCTTTGTTTAGCAAAAGGAGCTACAAAGACAGACAGGAAAGGAAGAAAATCTGGTGAGCAACATGTATGGCAGTTTATTTTTAATTCTGCTTTTAGTTTGTGAATTTTAATGGAATTTTTTTTGGTGTTGCCGTCAGTGCAGAGTTCACCAGAAATAAGGCAGAATACAAAAATTATACAAAACTATTGTTTCAGATTAAAAGTATTTGAAGTGAATATCTTGTGTTAAATGTAAGACATGTATGCAGCACTTCCAGATGTCGTTTTGATAATATCTAAATTGAATTAAATTGAAATAAAATTTGACACATTTGATTGTCTTTCCATATGATCTGTATAAAGACTTTGGAACTTTTCTACTCATAAACAATTAAATGTCACTTATTTCTTGCTGGTTTTTACATTGTTTGAAGGGCAGAAATAAAATTACAAAATTCAAATAGAAAAAATCAGTCTAGAGGTAGAATAATATATAATACAATAAATTATGCACATTATACGGAGACAGGTATTTAAGCGCATGAAATAGCTATGTGAAATTGTTAATAAAGCAGGCGGGCAAGATTGACTGGCATTGGATAAACTCAATAATTTCCTCTTTTCAAAGCTCAGCCACACATTACAGGACTCAGAGAGATCACATCAAAGAAAAGCAATGAAATGACTTTTTTTATGTATTTAAACAGACTGTGCTTGTGATTGTTCCAGCTACAATATTTCCACCATGTATAATGTGATGTACTGATACAACTTAATTTCCCTCCAATTGCTGTCTTTCACCTAAAAGTAAATTTGTCTGGTTTTCATGTGCACCATTGTGTCAAGTTGGACGACCACATCACACATTTAATCTGATCAACAGAAAATTAACACACAGACCAAAATCCAATGAATGAGGCATAAATGATTGGACGATAGATTAGCTGAATGTAAATTAGTGCTTAAAATGTGTATGTGTATGCTTTTCTGAAAGAAAAACTGCCTGCGTTCATATGTCACAGTGGCACTATGACAGTATTTAATATATCAATGTTTGCTGGGAAACAACGAAAATTAAAACTGGGTTACACTGAAGATTTAATGGCAAAATAAATAAATAAAATATTTTAATATAACCATGAGAAGGGGAAACATATCTTCTCATCCTCTGTCAAGAAACATAAAACCTGACCTGGTTAATCAAAATGACCATCTAAACCTTCATTTGACAGGGAGTATGTAAATCATTGCATGTGTGATTTTATCCTATGCAGAACAATATGGTAAGAGAATCTCAAAGCTAATATTAAATTAGCAGAGGACCTCTGAGACTAAATCAGGAATAAATAGTTGGGGTTCAGCTCAACTCTTGGTTTATTTATTTTTTTGTAGTCAGTCAAGGCTCCCTGTAGTTGGTCAACATAAAGAGGTATAAAACTGTGGAAGTAACATGGGACTCTCAGACTGAATTTCAAGAAACTGACATAAGTTCATGTCATTGTTTACAGCAGAGCTACAAGCTCCTTGTGTTGTTGTAACCAGTCCTGCTCGATCCGCTCCAAGCGGTATTTGAACCAGCTTTTTCGGCATGGGAGGTGGGCACGCTAACAAGGAGGCTAAAGGCTACAGCCCTTAGCATCAGTCGCTAGTGCACCTCTTGAGGCGAGGGGAGTGAGGTTTACACATACCACACAGTTATCACGTACCAGCTGGCTCCCGTTACATTGTCATAAATGTTTTTCCACTTTCAGACTTATCCACAGGCGCTGACAGCAACTGCCAGTTATATCAGATTAATTAGACTACCTCACAGGAGGGAGGGAAGGACACCCAGTTCACTCCCCACAACAGACCCAATTAGCTTCTAGTAGATGGCTAGAGTTAATACGGAGGCAAAACTTTCATTTCATCAACAACTGGAAGACTTGAATGTAGCTTTGACTAGTCATGGCATCCATTGTCAGGGGTGTAAAGTAATTGTCAGGTGTGTAAAGTAAGTATAATACTTAATACTTAAGTATTATTTTGGGGGATTTGTACTTTACTCGAGTGCAATTTAAACAGAATACTTGCACTTTTACTTAATTACATTTCCAAAGAAAAAATAGTACTTTTTACGCCTTACAATTTTATTTAAACTTGAAAAGTACTCACTACATTTTTGCAGACAATTTTCTTTCATCTTACTGGACTGAAGCCACTTTTTCACTGCATCCGTCTAACAACAGATGACAGACCAGAGGTCAGTCATTTCAAATTGAGTGTCGCAAGGTGGCTGTGTGGAGTTCTGACCATCTGCAGAGGCGGAATTTCGGATCTGATTTAAGCTTCGGATACATTGAAATATTTGTGCGACTAGACCATATGTGACCGCCTGACTGAATGTGAAGTATTCATTCAAAACAATGAACATGAAGTGAGAAACACTGACGGTTTTTGTCCTAAACTATGTCTCAAGGGGCTGTATGCTCTGAAATTGCTATTTGTGAGACCCTCTCCCATGCAACGAACATTGTGTGACTGTGGCAATGTTTTTGCAAAATAAAATTATGTGGTTCTTTACACATCTGAAGGCAGATCCGAAAGGAAATGTCCACTGTGTGCCGCTAAAAGCGGGTGAAATATTTTCCCGAACAGATGAGGATTTTAAGATTAATGTTCTATCAAGGTTTAAATCAACAAAACCGTCCTCCCTACCCTAAACCTTAAACCTAACTGATAGTGTCATAAAAAGTAAATGTGGCATGAAAAACACAATTTCTGAAGCAGCCACATCATTTTATGGTGTTTCTATGACACTTTTGGTGCACGTATTGATTAGCGTGCTCTTCAGGACTCGTACCCCGTATGGGGTATCACATATGCAACACTCTATCAGTTGAGCTACTGTGCAATTTGATCACATTTGAACAAGTATGTAAATGTAGTTGCTTATGTAATGCAAACGTTAAAATGAGTCATGCGCTATAGTAAAAGTCATAAGATAGCATTGTGTGAGGAACTGAGCGAAAAGTAAGTGTTCATGCACTGATAATCAGCTGTTTTACTCATGGTTTGTGGGAAAGTGAATAAAAGTAATTGTTGTAGAGCCTCTGGTGTTCATTTCACCAGGAAATTGCCGTGTTATGTACAACACGCCACATAAAAATCATTTAGCAAAAATGTAGTTATTGTAAAATGATTATTTGACCAGGTTGCGAATGGCATTGAGGGAGAAATATCAAATTTAACATCCTCTTTCACACAATCTCCTCTGTTGATTTCATTCTAGCTAGGACAAAAGATTTTTTTTTTTTTACTTTTTTAATACTTTAGTACAATTCAATGTGAATCCTTTTTTAATTTTACTCAATTCTTTTTTTTTTTTTCTTGGACTTTTAATTGAGTAAAATTTTCATTTAGTATCCATACTTTCACTTAACTATAATTTCTGAGTACTTTTTACCCCCCTGTCCATTGTAATGAGGCGTAACATGCAGACTCAGCTTTGTTCAGCTGTATTTGCATGTTGAATTTGAAATAGTAACATTATTTAAGTCTATATTGCATATGCTACCTGGTCGAATTTCTGAAAACACATTTAAAGGAATAGTAATGTAAATTCTACCATTATTTACTTATCCTCATGTCGTTCCAAACTCATATTTGTTGACTTTCTGCATAACATAAAATAAAATAAAGAATGTCACGTTGAGTGATTTCCATCCAATTGATGGTGATAGTGACTCATTTTAAAGATTAAAGAGCACTCAAATTTGTCTCAATACTGGTTCATGTGTTTTATGCATCAGATTCCAAGTCTTCTGAAGGCAGAAGGATCACTTTGTATGATTAACATGCTAAAATTTAAGTCATCATTCACTCTCAAATCAAATCAAATCCTTGTAAAAAGAGCACAAACACATCAATAGCATCAAACCTCATTTGTGCGCAACTCGTTGGATGGCCCATTTTTTATTTTTATTTTGATGCACTGCAGAGTTATACCTGCCACTTTATTTGACCCATCCATCTAAAATATAGGCTAGTTTTATTATGTACAAAATGCCAAAAGTGAGTGAAAGTGTGTTGTAATCAGACAAAGCTTTTAAGGTGAATATTGCATGGAGGTTTTAATGAGTAAAACATACCTCCCTAACCTAAAACATCAACCTAAATCTAATCAATAGTGATCTAAAGTCAAATGTGAGGGAGACACAAAACAGACATCCTTACCCTAATCCAGTGGTTCTCAATTTTTCGGGTCACACCCCCCCTTTGAAACAATAAAAATTTTTGGTAACGGTCAAGACCTCTGGACAATAATTTGCATCTGATTAATGATGCTGATAAATTTTAATAAAAACGGACCTTTCCACCATAATTTACTCACCCTCGTCATTCAAAATCAGTATTACTTTTTTCATCCCTGAAACACAAGATTGAGGGAAGAGAGGATCATGTTTGTGGCTGTCCAAGCTCTGAAAGCACACATAAAAGCGGCATTAAAGTCATCCATAACACTTGTGCCTTAGATTTAAATTCTTCTGAAGCCATATGATAGTGTTGAGTGAGGAACAGGCCGAAATTTAAGTGTTAATTCACCTCGTCATACTTTTTAACTGGCACGCATACAAGAATGACCTTGTTTATATGAGCGCACCTGACATCAATGCTTTGGGCTGTCTAGAGCTGCACACGCAGAATGTGCTGTGGTGCCAGGCGAAAGTTTAAACAAGGCAAGAGAAAAGGCAGAGGAAAAGAAATTGTGCACATCGGTTTTAATGTGTATTTTCACTATTTTTGTTGAATGTGTGAAAGTGAATGAGATTTGAGGACGGGTCAGTCTTCCGCGCCCCCCCCATGCGGCACGCCCCACATTTTGAGAACCACTGCCCTAATCCAACACCCAAACCTAACAAATATTGTCCAAAAACAAAATAAGAAATGAAAAGTACATTTTCTGAAGCAACCACATCATCTTGGGTCACTTCTATGACACTCTTGTCTCATGTGTCAGCTTATATGCTTGGCTGGTCTCAAAACACATACTTATGAGTCCAAAATATAACACTCGTGAGCTACTCCTGAAGCTAATCGTGTTGGAATATGCAGGTGAGTAATACAAACATTAAAATGTATTGTTTTTCAGAAGACACATTATAGTAAAAGTGTTTTGATGTCACAATATAGCAGTGTGTGAATAATAGTGCAAAAAATATGTATAATATAAAGTCAAAATCAGCAATTGTACTTGTGATTTTTGAGAAAGTGAATTAAACGCTGTCACAGTCTGTCTCCATCGTGTTTCCTAGGACTCTTATTTTGAAGTGTTTCCCCCGGACTACATTTCCCATCATGCACTGCCCTCATCACTGCCATCTTTGTATATATACCGTCTAGTTTTACATTTCTTTGTCAGTTCTTGTTTGTTGCTTTATTAGTTCATGTCTGTTTGTTTCACTATTATCATCTTCATTAAAAGCCTGCATTTAGATCCAGTGTCTCCTGTCTCATCTCAGCAACCATCCATTACAGAAGAACTGACCCACATGGATCTAGCAGCTGTCAGATCATCCAGTTGAGGATCACGTCCGTGAGTTTTTGGAACTAGTGAATTTAGTGCACTACCCAGACTGCTCTCTGGTGGTTTTATTCCGAACCGGTCTGAATAGTGCACTGAAAGAACTAATGCCTCCGGCTGATCCTCATTGGACACTTATTCACATTGTGAATATATGGAGAAGGACACTTATTCACATTGTGAATATATGGAGAAGGCTCTGGAACTTTGCGGTTCCCATTACACAGTGGATTATGGCGGGAACCCCGGGCCAAAACCTGCATCTTCGGCTCCTTGCTCCAAGCCTTCCAGGGCTCCTTGCTTCAAGCCCTCCACGGCTCCTTGCTCCAAGCCCTCCATGGCCAACGAGCCAGCACCCATGCCTGTAGCCTCAACTGTCCTAGAGCCAATGCCTGTGGCCTCGCCCGCTCCCGTGACTATGCTGCCAGCTGTCTGGAAAAGGAGGAGAAGGAAAAGGACACCTTCTCCCCAATCTCTGCCCATGCTCACAACCACAGAGGTCGTTCCCCAGTCGCTGCCAGTGCTCACGAACACGGAGGTCGTTCCCCAGTCGCTGCCAGTGCTCACGACCACGGAGGTCATTCCCCAGTCACTGCCAGTGCTCCCGAACACAGAGGTCTGTTCCCAGTCGCTGCCAGGCCTTGTCGAGCCTCCCACTGCTCCGCTTTCTAAGGCCTCACCCCTCGAACCTCCCACGGCTCTGCCCCTCGAGCCTTCCATGGCTCCGCCCCACGAGCCTCTCCTGGCTCCGCCTGCCTTCGTTGAGCCTCTCCTGGCTCCACCCTCAGAGTCTTCCATGGCTCCACCCTCAGAGTCTTCCACGGCTTGCCGCTCCCCCAGAGACGACTCCTCCAGTGGTTCCGCCCACTCCCCCAGAGACTCCTCCTCCAGCGGTTCCACCCACTCCCCCAGAGACTCCTCCTCCAGCAGTTCTGCCCGCTCCTCCAGAGACTCCTCCTACAGCGGCTCTGCCGCCTGACACAGTCCCTGGCCTGTGGCCACCTCCCAGGCCTCCTGACCCTGTCCCGGCCCTGTGGCCGCCCCCCAGGCCTCCTCTCCCAGTCCCGGACCTGTGGCCGCTCCCCAGGCCTCCTGACCCAGTCCCGGCCCTGTGGCTGCCCTCCAGGCCTCCTGACTCAGTCCCGGCCCTGTGGCCACAACAAACACTCAGTTTAAAATACAACTCTTCTGAACACATATTTAATGCAATTTAACAACATTTTGTGTAAAATTTTATATTTGTCCAATAATTCTCAACTGATGAACAAAATTGGGAGCTCTCTTGGGCAATACATGTTCTCACGTTTTAACCAGCACACATGCGCAACACGAGAGTGTGCCAGAAAGCAGGTGTCACAAAACTCTGGTTCTTAAAGGGGCCATGTCCAATTTATGACTAGAGTTAAATTTCATGAAATTTCTCCAGTTGGTTACATAATGGTCAAAATTGTCAAGATAAGTTATTTTAAAAACTATAATATAAAAATATATGTTTAATTTATAAATATTTTCTTTGAGTTAAATTGGTTTAGAAAGTAAGGACCAACCCTCTGTTACTGTCAAATCACCTCAAGCTGTTTTTAATAATTTAATAAGAAATAAAATCACCTTAAGTACCTTATTAGCCAGTCTACAGCTGATGTTTTATTGCATATGTACTGTACGTGTTTTCTTTAGCCTGAGCAACTTTAGGTTGTTTCCTGTGCCATCTACGGCAATAGTGGCCAGATTAGTTATGCAACTGGTGAGTAGAATATCTGTAACATGCATTCAGTGGATGCCTTTAACCACAGGACTCCTTTCCGTTGACATCACCTGTTTTCCAATGCATTGAGAGTCATGAAACCCTCAAAGAGATTAAAAACATAATGGAGTTTGAAGGTCTTTTGTGTGGCCGATATTGTCTCGTGGTCTGCTGTTTGCCTTGAGGAAGAGGAGCTTCTTGTGGGTAATAATATACACCAAATAAAGAACTGAATTTGAAAGGAATCGGGACAACAGCAATAACAGCACAATGGAGCACAATAGAGCACAATAGCAGCTATTTAACTGCCCCGCAGATGAAGGATGGGTTTACATCCAGGGCTTGAGTATCACTCTCTGACCAGGCAGAAGAAAAGCCAACACAAAAAAGGTTCACCTTGCTTTTGAGGCCAGTGTCAATTTATTATATTTCCTGAAGCTTTAACCACAGATTCGTGACCAGAGTTTTTACCATCTAATTAGTCAATGTCCTTCTCTGGGTTTTTTGGTCTCAGGTTGATACATGAGGTGACCGTGACATACCTGCCCCAGGTGGGGACTTGACAGAGTTCAAAGCAGTCTTGTTGAAGTCACAATGTGGTGCCACAAGGCCAAAAGTATCAGGACACCCATTATGTCAGGACCATCTCATCTCAGGTTCTTCAATCTACCTGAATGACGCCAGCACTAGTCTGACCCTTTAGAGGTGCTTGATTCAAAGGAGATTTTGAACAATCGGGTATCTGGAAAATGCTGATAAACCAAGTTAATCCCTTTTATTGTAAGAGCACAACTCATGTTAAACAGCCAATGCTACATGTGTTGATGTGTGTCCTCCCATTCAGGTTGACTAATCAGAGGGATATCAAACTACTTGGAGAAATCACAAATTCAGCCTGCAAACATTTCTAAATGCAGAGCCTATTGGTGGGCTGTTTCATTGGTCAGGTTTATTTAATAGAAATCAGTTGTTTTTCCAGCCTGATTTCATTATTATTCAAAGTTAGTCATGCATAACATTAACACATATATTTTTGTACATTTGGATTGACACTGAAAATGTTTGACCTATTTACAGCTTTAGTAATGTAAAATATTTCTAAATCTTTTATATTTTAAATACATTTGTACAGTTATATTTTTTCTTTTATCTTATAATAAACATAATGAGCCAATGAGCATTTGACATCACTGACGGAAAAACTTAAGAAATAAAGAAGAATTACATTTTTAATGTTTTAGTGAGAGCAGGACTTGACTGTTAATGTCATTACAGCGAATGGGTGAATTTGGATCTGTTCCTCAAACATTTTATGATTGAGTACATTAAATTGAGTATGTTGAGTACATTAAATGATTACTGAAATTTTGTTAATTTTAACATGTTAAAGTTTAGTGAAGTAGAAACGAGTTGAATACGCCACCAAAAATCTCAGAGAACAGAATGAAACCGTTATAATGTCAAATTGGGTAAATGCATCATCTGTGTTAAATAAATGTAATTGCATTAAACATTTAGTTTATCTTATTGATCATAAATATAATACAATCAGCCGATAAAGCAATTCAATATCCATGGCTCCAGTAAGGATTTGCAAACATATGTACATCTCTCAAGCTGTTTATGCGTAAAATTATTTACGTTTTAGATGCTGTCAATATGTCAGTATTGTACGTTTCAGTGTCTATGAAAAGGTAATTAAATGTAGTTTGCTGGAACCACACTTTACACGAGAATCCCTACTAGTGAGATCACGCTGATATTTCTTCTAACTGAAAATATCTTCTGACGATGTTCCACCTCAGCTCTGAAATCTCATTCACATATTTATTGAGTTTTAAAGGGTTAGGGGAAGATTTTCAGTAAATCAGTTCCTCACACTAACTATCTTATGGCTTCAGAAGATTGGTGAATATAGATATATAAATCATATGAACTACTCTTATGCTACTTTCAATGGCTTTTCTTTTTTTTTTTTTTTTGTTATTGTAACTTGAAAGACACGGTCACTCTTAACAGGTATCTTTTTGTGTTCCAGGGAAAATAAAAAAAATAAATAAAAAAAATATATATATATATATATATATATATATATATATATATATATATATATATATATATATATATATATACACACTATATTGCCAAAAGTATTCGCTCATCTGCCTTTAGACGCATATGAACTTAAGTGACATCCCATTCTTAATCCATAGGATTTAATATGACGTCGGCCCACCCTTTGCAGCTATAACAGCTTCAACTCTTCTGGGAAGGCTTTCCACAAGGTTTAGGAGTGTGTTTATGGGAATTTTTGACCATTCTTCCAGAAGCGCATTTGTGAGGTCAGACACTGATGTTGGACGAGAAGGCCTGGCTCGCAGTCTTCGCTCTAATTCATCCCAAAGGTGCTCTATTGGGTTGAGGTCAGGACTCTGTGCAGGCCAGTCAAGTTCTTCCACACCAAACTCGCTCATCCATGTCTTTATGGACCTTGCTTTGTGCACTGGTGCGCAGTCATGTTGGAACAGGAAGGGGCCATCCCCAAACTGTTCCCACAAAGTTGTGAGCATGGAATTGTCCAAAATCTCTTGGTATGCTGAAGCATTCAGAGTTCCTTTCACTGGAACTAAGGGGCCAAGCCCAGCTCCTGAAAAACAACCCCACACCATAATCCCCCCTCCACCAAACTTCACAGTTGGCACAATGCAGTCAGACAAGTACCGTTCTCCTGGCAACCGCCAAACCCAGACTCGTCCATCAGATTGCCAGATGGAGAAGTGTGATTCGTCACTCCAGAGAACGCGTCTCCACTGCTCTAGAGTCCAGTGGCGGCGTGCTTTACACCACTGCATCCGATGCTTTGCATTGCACTTGGTGATGTATGGCTTGGATGCAGCCGCTCGGCCATGGAAACCCATTCCATGAAGCTCTCTATGCACTGTTCTTGAGCTAATCTGAAGGCCACATGAACTTTGGAGGTCTGTAGCGATTGACTCTGCAGAAAGTTGGCGACCTCTGCGCACTATGCACCTCAGCATCCGCTGACCCCGCTCTATCACTTTACGTGGCCTACCACTTCGTGGCTGAGTTGCTGTCATTCCCAATCGCTTCCAGTTTGTTATAATACCACTGACAGTTGACTGTGGAATATTTAGTAGGGAGGAAATTTCACGACTGGACTTGTTGCACAGGTGATATCCTATCACAGTACCACGCTGGAATTCACTGAGCTCCTGAGAGCGGCCCATTCTTTCACAAATGTTTGTAGAAGCAGTCTGCATGCCTAGGTGCTTCATTTTATACACCTGTGGCCATGGAAGTGACTGGAACACCTGAATTCAATTATTTGGATGGGTGAGCGAATACTTTTGGCAATATAATGTTATATATATATATATATATATATATATATATATATATATATAGGTTTGTAAACTATTCCTTAAAATGTTTCATCACTGAAAACCCCAATAAGCTGACTGTACTCAACTGATTGAGTAAAAGTTTTCTCTGAATTTAATTGAGTAATGGTGTCTCAAATCTCATGTAACTAAGTTCACTGAACTTGGTGTCCATATAGAATAAACAGAATATAACTATTTAAGTTAACACACAGTAACTAGATGCAACAAGACTTAACTCAGATTTGCTATTTAAATGTTGTTTCTACTTAATAGTTTTTGTTGAATTTACTCAAATTTAGATTATACAATTACACAGCTCAAATAAAGAAGATTATACCTGAATCTAGGTCATTCATTACATACATGTAATTCTGCACAGAAATTCACATGTTGAACTGAAATACAGTTAACAGGGTTCAACTTGACCAAAGGGGACACGGATCACCCTAATGGTGTTATTACACGAAACAACTATTTCCAAAAAAACAACACAAATTATACTAGAAAAGAGCTAAAAGCTCTATGAATTGTTACTAATAACTATTTAAATGTCCCCATAAATTCCCTTTGAACAAGAAAACACAATTAAATAATTCATGTGCAAGGGTATTCCTCATATCCTCAGTTTTGTACTTAATTGTTTAGTTGTTAATGCTGAAAATCTTAAGTCTATATATTTTTAAGATAAATAAGTTCAAGGGACATAGATATTTGAGTTATGAGCCCAAAACTTGACATTTCAATTAGTGTTTAATTAAAACAACTTTATTTTTCCAGTATTGACAACATTAGGGTTTACAGTGATGCTAACCTTAAACAAAGAAGCCCTTCAGACTTGTATTACCCCAAATGCCATTCACGTGGTTTTGGATTATGCCATTGTTTGTCAGTTCAGTATTGTGTACTGAGAGAAAAATCTTCTTTCTTTGTAATTCCATGACATGCAGACTGAAAAATTACATTGTGACCGCATATTCAGACCCTAACGACCAATAAGAAACCTTACAACACTCACCAGCCCCAGTCACTGTGTTGATGTGGTGTAATTCAGACCTCCAGCAGCTCCAAAAAAAGGCGTAGCTATGGTAATACACTTAATTCAGAGATGAAATAGAGTGAATAAATATCTGAATTGCAGGAAGTAACTACAGGCATGGGACTACTTGTAAAGTTGCTCCACATTTAAATGCACTTACTAAGGTATTTACTAAGGTGTAACAGAGGAAAGTACTCTACTTGATCATAATTAATGTTTGTATTTCTTGAAAACACTTTCTGACCCTGTTGCACTACAGTATGGGTGGGAATTTACTAAGAATAAAATGCGCTAGTTGATAGTGTTGTTTATTTACAACTATTTATGTGCTGTTTTAACACTGATTCACTAAAATAATTATGCAAATCAGGTATTGGTGCATAGCTGATCTACTGTTACAGTAGGGTACTAAAAAAATGTGGATAAAGGGATAGTCCACACAAAAATAAAAAACATCTTATCATTTACCTTCATGCCATCCCAGATCTTATGACTTTCTTTCTTCAGCAGAACACAAGCGAAGATTTTTAGAAGAATATCTCACCTCTGTAGGTCCATACAATGAAAATGATTGGTGATCAGACCTTTGTAGCTCCAAAAATCCATAAAGGAAACATAAAGTAATCAATATGACTCCAGTGTTTAAAGAAGCAATATAATAGGTTTGGGTGAGAAACAGAACAATATTTAAATGCTTTTTGCTCAAAATCTCCTCTTTAACTTTCTTTTTCAGATGTGAAAATGAGACTAAACAGGCACCACATGTGACTTTCAGATGTTAAAGTGAAAGCGGAGGTTTAGAGTAAAATAGGATATAAATGTGTATCTGTTTCTCACCCACACCTACTATATTGCTTTTGAAGATATGGATTTAAACACTGGAGTCTCATGGATTACCTTGTTTCCTTCATGTGATTTTTGGAGCTACAAAGGTCTGATCACCATTCACTTGCATTGTGAGGACCTAGAGATGTGAGATATTCTTCTAAAAATCTTCATTTGTGTTCTGCTGAAGAAAGAAAATCATACACATCAGGGATGGCATGAGGGTGAGTAAATGATGAGAGAATTTTAATTTTTGGGTGTAATATCCCTTTAAGTTAGTAGGGTCGCTACTTTATGTGAATGACTCCCCAACACTGCGCTAAACTGGAATGACTGTGAGGTGAATTCATACCATATTCTCTGAACTGTCTATCTGTTACCAATGAAAGTTACTGGACATTTGATTTGCATATTCTAAAGAGTAAAGGTCCTCCAATACCTGCTCAGAGGTGACAGACACTCTCGTCTCCAATCCCCATGGGCACCATCTAGAGAGTATGAGTGCTCTTTATCTCTATCTAAATGGCTCTCCACAAATCACTGAATAATACCGACCTGCTCAGAGCTGATAGGTCAGAGAAGAAAGGGAAAAACACAACCTGCAGCAAATAAAGAAAGTAAGCGAAGAAAGAAAATGCAAAAACGATAAATAAGACAGATAGTTTTTATCATTGTTATGGGCGGCAGTCGGGGGGGGTTAGGTTCTTTTTATGCACAGTAAGAAGAACAATACTGCAGAGGCCGCTGATGGAACAATGAGTCCTTCAGTGGTGTGGGCCACCACTCTTCATTGGGCCAGGCTTGATAAAAATACGGTGACTGATAACTGATAGAATTCATCTGGGCAAATCTTCTGCCACAGGGTGGTTTGTTGGGAGTACGAGGGGTCCGAGGGGGGTCCATCTCTGACAGCCTGTATGAGCTTAAATAAAATCATTAGAATGTAAATGCATTATTGCAAAATAAGAGGCTCACATCAGGTTGACATTATCTGTCGGTGGCGAATGAACGTGCAGATTACCATTCTCTGATTAGATGACAGAGCGACTTATCTTTATTAAAATGTTCTCAAATGGAGTTTTCATTTTGCATGATTGGGTTTTAAGCAAATTTAATATCCAGTCATGTTAAAGAGTGGAGGTAAATGCTGGCCTCACAATAATTAGCGAAGATTTCTCATTGCATACATGTGTTTCATAACAAATCAGATTTTGTGTTTGGTGAAAACTTTTGCATATTATAAGAGGTGAATGTTTTAATCAAGATATTATTGAAAGAATTGCATTGGCTATGTTCACACATTCAGTGTTTGGGATTGACAACTGTATTTACTAACAGGTGTGACTCTCGAATTGTCCTGTTCATAAACAGCTTACAGGAGCACTTTGAATACTGTCTGTACTGTATGAAGAAGTTACCAAAGTCAGTCCTTTTTACTATTCTCACAATAGCCGTGAATAATGCCTATATCCACAATGACAGTCACTAAAGTAAATAACAAAAATGGTTACTTCTGTAATGCTGCAAAGTCTTATAACAGTTGACATGAGGGCTAACCGGGGCGCAAGTTCATTATTCAAATATAGAATTTTATTTTGAGAATGTAACCATATTCAGGGCTGGAAAGTAATGGAATACATGTAACAGCTTGATGTATTCAAAATACAATATATTAGTAACTGTATTCCACTATAGTTTACAATTTAAATCGTTGATATTACTTCACATTTTATTGTCTTTTGATTGATTTAATAATTAGTCTATTCAGTTGGAAAACATTTATACATATAAACAATGTGATCTAAGGAGTGTTTAAACAGTTCTTACTATGTATAACATTCATACAAGCAGACAGAGGGCACTTTCACTCTTTTATGAGTGAAAAGGTGGATATGACGTCATTGAGGAACAGATGTTTCTACATCTAAACCGAAAACAATTAGAAATGCTTTGGCAGATGAAACATGAATCCAATAAATATACTATTACATACGTTTGTCAGTCTTTTTTGTTTGAGTATTTTTTACAAGAATAAAGGATGTTTATATGAGTAATGCTAACCAATGTAGCCTTTAGCATCGTAAAGAAAACTTCAAATAATATATGTTCTACCTCATTCTCTGGCCAAAATCCACATACAATCAAAAAAAATAAAAAAATAAAATAAAATAATATGCCATTGTACAGTATACACTCTGTAGGGTTTTGAAGTAAGTTTGGAGCAGCCAAAATAGTTAACCTTGTATGAATTGTCATGTGAACATTTAGCTTTATGCTAAGCTAAAATGTTATTTTTAGCCCTTGCATGCACCTGTTACCAGGCATGATTTTATTTCATGAAGACATTTATCAAGAAAATACAGGTCAGATCATATGTATTTATATATATATATATATATATATATATATATATATATATATATATATATATATATATATATATATTCATATCAACACCTTTGATCTTAGGGCAGAGATGTACTGCAAAAAAATCCTATTCTTCTGGCAGAGCTGAAGAAGTAATCCAAAGTATTTCGATTACGTTACTGACATTGAATAATCTAAATGAATATGCTATTAATTACATTTTACAGTATGTATTCTGTAGTGGAACATATTTTAAAAGTAACCCAATTCTGATTGTATTTAGCATTCTAGAATAAGACTGACCATATTTAGCTGCTGTGCGAACATAGCCCTTGTGCAACAACTTTAATTAACATGTAAGGGGAAAAAAGAACATTTGATTCACCTAAAACTTTTAGTGCATGCTGATTATTGTGGTTTTGTTGGGTTTTATTTTACAATGCACATTCATTTCATGTCAGATCAGAGGCAGAGACCATCCTACAGTCAGTCAGTGATCTGAATGCAAATATCTGAGAGCTGGGCTAGGGAAATAATAAGTTGTAGATCAAATATCCCTGAAAATTGGTTTCGGTGTGACATGAAAAGTAGTTTACTGTAATATTGATATATATAATAGACTCTGGCTAATGCTGGATTCATATGTGAGCCCTTTAGAAGTACCTCAACAAATGACCTGTTCATCTGTGGCTGTGCTGTATTGGGGAATGAAAGAGCAAGAGAGAGAGAGAGAGAAGTGGGAGAGTTATAAAAAAGAAAAGGAAAGAAGTAATCATTAGACATGCCGGATTATTATGTTACACCACCCAGTTACTGTATGCGTGCTGTAATACCATAGAATCATGGATGTGTTTATAGTATATGTGATTCAACTGACAGTTATATCAAGACATGAATACAGTAAATAATATCTCACTTTCTGAAGCAAATTAATAATTTGGAACAATTGTGCTCGCATGATATGGTTTTACATAATGGATTTACGCAGGAATCATACAAAAATGTAAAAAAAATAAAAAATAAATAAATCTTATAATTAAGCTTTTTCAAATTTGCACTGGGCACTATTTTAAATATGGCTGCAAAATTATTTTTAATTAAACACTTTATTTAAAGAAATGCATTATAAATGTATCATGAATGCTTTATAAAGGTATTAATATGGTAATAAACGTGTATATATATATATATATATATATATATATATATATATATATATATATATATATATATATATATATATATATATATATTTTTTTTTTTTTTTTTTTTTTTTTTTAACTATAGTTAAAATTACACCATTATTTAAGGTGTCTGCAACTGATTGTAAGGTTAAGTATAAAGCATCATGAATGCCTTACAATGAATGAATATTACCTTTATAATGCAGTCTATATCCAGTCTCTTTATAAACATTGATATCTTGAAATCAAATTTTGGTGATATTCCTATAAAGGTAATGTTCAGTTGTTCATATCTTTAATCAAACTGATTTTGCTCTGGGTTATGACGCAGTGCTCCATTGTAAACAACTAACAGCTAAAAACAAAAGCATTGTCATATTATGATAAGAAATCTACTTGACTATAAAAACTGACCAAATAATTCACCCTGATATTAAAATACAGTTCTTAATGCTAATCTGATCAGTGAATTATTGAATGAATGTTTCCATGCTAGTTTGCCTGCTAGTTAGTAAGATTTGCAGTAGGTCACGCATCTAAAGCAATAAAGTCGAGCACTGTACGTTGTCATCAAGACCCACAAAATGGCCCTAAACCACAGAATAATGGAGCAGTTTACATTAAAGGGGACTCCTGGGACTGGGCCAGTGGCCCTATGGATACATCACTGCCAGCATGCAGATTCTGTTTGTTGGGGCAAAAAGATAAATACCTTTTAAAGAAGGCGGTGCAACCAAACCCGCAGAGCAGGCCGCACGGTAATTCTAGGTCAGTAATTGAACTTTGCTATAATTATCCATGGGAGATAATATTAACTTATAGTCAACGTGTGAAAAGAGGAGTCCATAATTCATCATGGGGAAAGGGATGCTGGCTGCATTGTGTAGTTGAAATATGATGGCACCATTTTTATGCTGTCATAATGACAACTGATGTGCTTATTTTCCCTCTCTTGCCTCCAGGGGATGATGAAATCCTAGGCAAACATACTTTCTCTGGGAGAGAGGACACTCCATCATAGGGACTGGGTCCTGTACAGAAGGGTGGGCTGGGGGAGACTTGGCTGCCTCCACCGTTTTACTCTCCTTTTTTTATTTACAAACACTAGCTCTTCCACTGTTTCGAATGCCGTATGCCAAAGACTGACCTGCGTAACCCTGACCCATATTAAAAAAAAAAAAAAAAAATTTTTTTCCCAGTGTGTGCCCCCTAATAAAACAAGATATGTATTCACTGAAAGGTGAGGTGTGTAATATTTTTGATGTTAATATACTTGGGCTTTCCCAGCTTAATATGCAAAGACATTAAGTAAACCAATTGTACTAATATGCTCAACCCAATGGTGTGATTTAGGTGCAGGACTGTCTGCTTGTCCTACCACACTGTAAAGAATAATGTTTTGTCTTGCTTTTTTCAGTAAAAATATTTTAATATTCTTTAAACAAGATGATAAACTCATCTGACAATCTAAACTTCCAAGAAAGACTCGTGTTTTTTTTTTTTTTTTTTTTTTGTAAATACATGCATACATCAAATCTGATTACAAAGTAGTTGGTCGCTGTAATCTAATTACTTATGAGGGGGAGAAAAGTAATGTAACACATTACATTTTAAATGATTTAAATCAGATTACAGTTACTGAATTTAATTAACTGTAGGTAATTACTTTTAAAGACATTACTTGGGTTACACATTTTCTAAAATAATATAATGTATGTATAATACACAATATGAATTTCTATGTTTATATGTATACATGTTTGCTTTTGTGTGACATATTGTCTTTGTGACAAAGGAAATGTAGACATTTTGAATTTGTTGAGCAGAAAAACTAAAACTTTTCTGTGAAAAAAAAGTATTTTAGAAAGTATTTAAAAGTAAAGTATTTGCAATGTGATTACTTTTCGATAAAGTAATCAGTAAGCTGATTAAATTTCTTTGGGAGGTCATTAATGAGTCATTTTTAGTGGATTACTTTTTTTTTTAACTTGCCAAAACTGGCATGCATACTGGCATAGATACACATATAATAATAATAATAATAATAATAATAATTATTATTATTATTATTATTATTATTATTATTGTAATAATAAAAATAAGCGTTCATACAAAGATATGTATATTTTGTATAGTGGAACTGATTTGTTTCTCATTTTTTACTTGATTATGTTTAAAACTTTTAGGTGAAAAAAAAAGCTGCTAGCGCTACAGGACAAAATACACCTAATGTAATACAATCAAATAATATTCTATAATAATATAACATAACTTGCAATGGCACATTAGGGGTGTTTTAGGACACCTATTTGACAACAGTCTTTTTAATGCAGTTCTGTTTGGTGTCTTGAGTGCCACAGAAATTAGACTTCATCTTTTAAATTATTCTTACATTGCTCTTTCAATGTATTAACACAATCAGCATGCTTTTCTTACATCCGCTCTGCCTTTTAATTACACGCCTTTTCACCTGCTACTGCAAATTAGTACAGTGTCAGTTTGTGTGTTCAGAAACGTGTTCTAGTGGTCAAGCATCTGATTTATTGGCAGCCATCTTGTCATCTGACACCTGGGGTCTATTATCGCCCTCATCAGGAGCGCGCAGCCGAGGTGGCAACATTTACAATAGGTCAGAGAAACACCAGTGATCCACTCCACGCCTGTCACCGACCCATTCATCTCATCTGAATAATGAACCTTATTGATGGATATTATCAGCAATGAGCCCCAAGGCACCCAGAGGCATACGGCGGTCAGGCATGATTCCCCTGGTCACTGCTGGCTGCTGATTGTAACTACATTAGAATAAAGTTACTGCACTTCAGACAGCAGACAAATAAACTTTAACCCAATTTAGATTGACTCTAATTACACCTTAGATGAAAAATTAAAGATGTTAAAAAGAAAATCAAAATTTAAATAAGTGTTTTTTTAAGTGTGTGTCTTTGTCTAAGCAATTCTTGTTATATGTCACTTTGAAAGGTACAGGTTGTTTAAATATGAGCTAAATTACCCGCCTCTGCGCAAAACGAACCACATTTTGTGGGTGCCGGGTGTAAATATAATACTCTGGCTCAAACAGTGTAAACATGCAGTGTGACAACTTCAGTGATTTTTTTTCAGTGATCATAGAAGTAATTTCATTATGGTCAATAAGCAATGATAAGTCCACACAGACCCATCGTCTGTATTCCAAAAATAGTATGCATATGATATCAGGCTGCAATGAACAGACTCTTTAATAGAAGCTCTGAGTCATTGATGTCAATGGCTTTCCATTCTTTTTAGCTAACAAGACTGCAGACATTTTCATTACTGCCTAATGAACAGGAAGGTGAACATCTCAGATAATAAAACTTAGAGTCTGAACTATTTGAATCTATTGACTTTGACATCCATTAATTAAACTTCTCAAAGGTTATGAGGGCATAAAAGCAAGTCATCAAAATGGTGTTAGTCACATTACAACATTAAATCAATAGGGCTGTTGATTTAATGTGTTCATTTTGTCTGAATTATAGTATAAAAAAATAACGCAATTAATATTGCCTCCTGACCCTGACATAAAATCTGTAATTAAAGTACATATTTTCCTACCATCGGAGCAATTTAGCCTTTATGTAACTTTTTGTTTTTATGAGCAGTGTCAGCAGTAGCAGATCCTGGCATAGGCGATATAGGCAGCCACCTAGGGCGGCAACGCTCCATGGGGTGGCACCCCTGCACAGATTGCCAACAGTCCTGTTTAATACGGAATCAATCTGTATTTAAGGAAACAAAACTGCATTCCATACATTAAATTCATCCGGAATGCCGTTTGTCCTGTATTTTAGCCTCACACCCAAACTGCTGAGAATGTTTCACAAATTGAGAGAAATTGACCTGAAACACATCTGTTGTGTGAGTTGCGTAATATATCGGCTGTTGCTACGTTACAACAGTGACAATCAGCACATGTCTTCTGTCATTTTTTCTGTCAGAAGCAGGAACATTTTACCAAAATACAGCATTTGAGTGCATGATAACGGTTTCCCACCATTGCAATTCAAAAACACCTGTAAAGACACATCCTCTTTTTCAGACCTAAAAAAAGCCTCCGGCCGGATTTGTCTCTATATTGCTGTGCACTGTACAGTATGATCTATATTTAAGCATCATATCTCTATTGCGCACTGCGTGCACACTGTATATAGAGAGAGATCACCAGACCACTCTGAGTCTGCCTTTCAGCTGGAAAAGTCAATAATGCAATAATGTAAGTAGCCTACACTTTTAAAAGTATGTTCCCCAACTCTGTAAATTCTTAAACAAAACACATCTTGCAGACACATGCTTGCTACACTATTTGTAATAATTGAAAATATTGACTATATGGAGACAATTTCATATGAAATACACATCAGGAAAATTAAAACAAAAATCTGATGGATAGAAAAAGATCATGATGGAAATTTTATGCCACGTCTGATCTCGCCTAGAGCACCAAGCACTGCGCTTCAGCAGTGGGCAGTCAGCGCACATCAACAAACCTTACAAGCAGTGCAGCCACAGATGGAGAGCCGCCTGGTCAAAAAGGAACATTTTAGACAGCTGGACGAAGCACAACAGAATGCAGGGATATGGAGATTATATTTTACAAAAGTTATGATTTTATGACAGTTTATGAGATGCTCCAAAACCATCCATCTGACTCATATGTACGTAGACAATTAATATAGCAAAGACTGAACATAAGAACACATCTTGAGAGAACAGGACATATTGATGATCTCAGTTGCAAATTGGATTGCTGTCATCTGTAGAATTCTGTACAATGAAATGGGAAAAAACAAACAATATATTGACTTTTTAAACCACTTGTTTGTGTCATCTAATCAGTGTTTTACTCATCAGCCACAATAGTGCAATATATTTCAATCTGAATATCTGAACTGTATATAAACAATTCCACAATTGTAACCTATAAATACAATACACTGACTACAGATATATAACATATGACAGACAGACAGACAGAAAGAAAGATAGATAGATAGATAGATAGATAGATAGATAGATAGATAGATAGATAGATAGATAGATAGATAGATAGATAGGTAGATTTATTATAGGGTGTTTCTTCAAATACATGCATTTATTTGTTATGTTTTTGTATTTCAATCATTCATTCATTCATTCATTCATTTCTATTATAAAACTATCAGATTTCAGCTTTCCCCTTTTATATATGTATATATGAGGTCATGTTAAAACTGTTGAAGGAACAATAACCACTAATTGTTGAATAAGATACTGCAGAGTGAAAATGGGCTGTGAAGGGGGGAATGCATCGTTATCGTATTTTGATTGACAATGTCAAATATGTAAGAGGGTTATGAACCTCAAAACAAAGGTTAAAAGGAAACTGACCCAGTGTTTGACAGCTGACTGATAAATTGAGTTGAAGGTATTCAATCTAGTGGCTGAAGTTACATGAAGCTTATATAATAAATTACATTGCCTGCAGGGAAATACATCACCTGAAAGATTTCCATCTCTCTCTCTCTCTCTCTCTCTCTCTCTCTCTATCTATATATCTGTCTATCCATAAATTTTACCTTTTTATCTAAAATACTATATATATATTTTTTTTTTCTTAGGACCTGGGAGGAAACCATTGTAAAAAATAAATGTACATTAACCTTGACAATTACAGATTATTTTAGAGAAAATGTCTTGTTAGGTCCAACATTCTTTCGAAGCAGTTGACATGGGATTTGAGTTGTCAGGGGATGTTAGCAGACTAATACACTTCAGTTCAACACTCATCCGGCAATGTGAATTCACTGACGAATATTAAAGAAATTGGGCAGAAAGACTTTTCAAGTGTTGACTTTATCACCAGATTGTCTTATCATCAGCTGTTTCCACAGCACTCCAGACTGTACTGTGTTTCATCCACACACTGATCCATTACACATCCTTTATTCTGAGGCACGCTCTTCCAGCCTGTCCTGGTCCAGCTCTTCTCTTCCACTGTCTTAATTCTCCCTGATCTCTTGAGTTCTCTGTGAACTTCAAATCTCAGTCTCTCCAGATGTCTGTCTCTGTTGATGTCCTCTCAATATGCTTCAACTCTTCACCTCTCTCTCTCTCTCTCTCTCTCTCTCTCTCTCTCTCTCTCTCTCTCTCTCTCTCTCTCTCTCTCTCTCTCTCTATATATATATATAGTTGTATGTCCAGTTGTATGTCCAGTTTGTTGTATGTCCAGTTTTACTCTGGAAATCCTACCATCCTACCATCCTAACATTTAAAACTTTTTTCTTTTTTTTTTATATAACATAGTTTTAAATTGAAAAATTAACCAGGTTGAATCAAAACAAATAATAATAAAAATCCAAATAAAACCCATTTTACTTCCATAATGTGACTAATTTATAAATATGAAATAAAGGTGATACTTGTGGGGTTCATTAATGACTAATAAGTCATTTACAAATGCATTGTAAATCATGGACATGCGGTTATAACAACATGAATAAAAAGTGTGACTTTAATGTAATGTTCTGTCTTATGTCTCACAAAACAAAATGTATCAACTGTACTGTCCAGGGTGTTCTTTCCAAAAAAGAAAAATTCCAACAACATGGAACACATTATGTTTTGAATTGATTTAACTGCAGTGGAACTGTAAGTAGCCCTACACACTACTATGTTGGCCCTGAGTTAACATTTATCTTAACAGATTTGAAAGTCATTGCGAGTATAGATGGATTTTTCCTCAACTGCCACTATTAACCACCAACACTGGTGACCTAAACACTGAGAGAAAGTCCACACAAGAACACTTAAAGTAAACAGTGACAGTTTCAACCCGCAGTCATTGTTAATTTCATGGGTTATTGAATTTGCTTAGCCTAAAGACTAAGTTAATCAATTTAAGCTAGAGGTTGAGCCACTGGATCAATTAAAGCCGCCGGTAGTTAGAAACACACCATTGTGGAAGACTGGACAAGTGAGCCAAGCATCATACAGTGATTCCCTTGGTAATTAAACAGTGGCATTTCACACATCTGTATTAATAATTAAGAATGTCAGAATGAGACTTTAATGAAGGAAATTGTCTGCAGGGTTGGGGAGTAATGGAATACGTGTAATGGGGTTACGTATTTAAAATGCAAAATTATAAGTAACTGTATTCTACAGTTACAGTTGAAATCATTGGTAATTAGAATACAGTTACATTCAAAAAGTATTTTGATTACTGAAGAGATTACTTTGCATTTTATTGTCATTTGTTTCATTTAATATTTAGTCCTTTCAGATGGAAAACATTTATACATATAAATGATGCAATCAAAAGTGCATTTGAACAGCGGTGAAACACTTTCTTATGATGTGTTACATTCATACGAGTAGACAGAGAAGTAAGTTTGAAGTAAGTTTGGAGCAGAAGAAATAGAAATAAATCTTGTGTAAATTGTCAGCTTTACGCTAAGCCAAAATGCTATTTCTAGCCATTTTACATGCACGTTACAAGGCACGATCATATTTTATCAAGAAAATTTACATTAGATCATGATTTCTTTTTTTCTAGTAAGACCTTGAGATTAGGGCAAAAATCATATTCTTAATAATAATTTTTGTATCGTTTTCCCGTAAAAATATCTAAAAATCTTTTTGATTGATCTTGTTTTAGAAACAACACTGCATAAGATATTTAGGTTTTTCAGAGAATGTATCTTTAACGTGTATTTTGTCCTACTGTACTGGCAGAGTTTTTATAGTCAAAACAATTGAAAAAATCTATCAGTGCTGAAGAAGTAATCCAAAGTATTTAGAATACGTTACTGACCTTGAGTAATCTAACGAAATACGTTACAAATTACAGCATGTATTCTGTAATCTGTAGTGGAATACATTTCAAAAGTAACCCTCCCAACCCTGATCGTCTGTTATAATTAATGTGTTCAGGATAGCCAAAGAGTAATGCAATTCTACTGAACACTTACTATACTCATTTTATGTAATGGAAAATATGACTTTATTTTATATATATATATATATATATATATATATATATATATATATATATATATATATATATATATATATATATATATATATATTATGAAATGTCTGAAACATAGAAGGGATTTTCAGACATTGTCTTAATTCTGCTGTCTTTTTATTTTTTATCAACTTTTTGTGCCATTTGTGTCTTGTCTTTACAGACACCCATACAGATTTTGCAAACTCATCATCCATATAAATTTTTGGCATCAGTGTTCATGTTTTGTGTGTCTTACACCAGGCTATGCCAGGTTTACAGAAGGTGAGCCTGGTTTTGTAAAAATAGTTGACATTGTCTGTCCTTCCTCCATATTGTTAAATTGGAGGATTTGGTTAGGAGGACTGACATCTCCTGAAACTGAATCCAACACCACCCAAGTACACATATGCCCAATAATGCTGGCCGCTCCGCAGTCACTCAGCAGCTATTGAGAGGGCTCAGTACAAAATGGCAATGTGCACCAACAGTATCTATCTGTTGCAGGATACCAACACAGCCTGCTTGAGAGAGAACAGGTAGAGCTCTCACATCAATCTGTCAGCCAGCCTAGCTTCCACAGATAAGAGGAATTCCAAGGGGGAGATAACATTGGGCATTCAACTTAATACCAAGGAAAAGTTTTCATCAGGTCTTCACATAGATGCTTTCAGTCAGGAATGGCATATGCTTTCTTCCGCTCCCTTTTCTTTTCATTTCTTTTCTTTTCTTGTCTTAAATTCATGATTGTGGTTAGATACCTTAAATATGTTTATTATTATTATTATTATTGTTATTATTATTATTATTATTATTTTCTATTACATTACAGCTCTTACTGTTATGATTTTGTACTGTTTTATCTGCATATCAAATTGTATGTATGTTTGTTTATTTCCATTTTTTAAATAGATATGCACTGTTGAAGGAAACACCGCCCCTAGTGGCCAAAGAGGTAAGTATTTTTGGGTGTATGGGCATGTGTGAGCTCCATTTTCCGGGTGTACTGTCCGGGTGTATAGTTGTGAAGCGAGTTGTTTCCAGCTGTATAAGCAGTAATACAGTGAAGAGGAATTCTTTTATTTATAAATTTTAACCCCAATCCAAACACCAAACCTAACCATCAGTGAAGTAAAATAAAACAAATTTAAAAATAAAAATATTTAATGTTAGAGGAAACAATGCAACCTCTGAATCACGCTTGTCTATTATTATGCATCATGATTACTTTTTGGTTTCAACACGGAGTCTGAAGCCAAATCTTCCACAGTGCTGGCGCAACATGGCCCGGTCGCAACAGAGGAAGATAAACACGCTGGAGCTGTTGCAAAAATATCTGATAGGAGATGTTGGTGAGTCCTAGGGTACCGTAACTCTTGGAAACAACATGCTGACTTCTCGTGTGATCATGTTGGACTCACTCTGTTGATTCCTCCTTGGTGGGACTGGTTGAGATGCTCAAACAAACAAAGCAATTTTTTGGTAGTGTCACAGAACCACACTGTTTACACATGGAAATCAAACATAAAAATGTCTGACTTATAGCCTCTGCTCATTAATAGGAAAAAAATATTTAAACATCAAATGCATTATGCACTTCAACTTTAATGTCTTCTGACTGGTATAAGTTTTAATCTCTGGACTAACCCTGCTCTTTCTGTGGGAGTAAAGACAGGGTGAAGGCACAAAAAGCCCTTGTTAAGCAAAAGCAAGACCAACGTTTGCTGAACAGCCCATTTTAGTGCTGTAGCTGGGGTTAAATAAGAAAAGTATTACAGCTATGCATTTTCTGGATAAGTTCAAAAGATGCCTTGAATTGAAATCAGATGGGTTGAATTGGCTTACAACCAGGTGCTAATCAGTAGCAAATCTCCCTCTCAGGCCTGCCTCAAAGGAGGAACATACTTATGACAGTATGCAACAGATTTTTTGCAGTTAACCAGTTTGTGTGTAGTCCACAACACAGCGAAGCATTTCTTAATAATTTAGAGCTAAGAATTCCAGTTTAGTGAATTGAGACCATAAAAACTGCAGTGTAAGAATCCAAACTGAGGAAAGGGGAAGGGACTGTATAATCAGAAGATATACTCTCTCGCATTGTCCACTCATATGGGTTGAGGAAGACAATTCCATTTGAAATGGTCAAGGTAATTGCTCCTAACACTGAAACACTCCACTCAACAAAGGCCCACAAGGACAGATATTGTCATGCAGAAAGCTAGCCTTTGGAGACAATTGATTTGGCCCATATCATGGCAATAGCCCTGACTCAGCTGGAGGTAGTGCTGGCCTTGTTGTTTCCACTCGAACTGAGTAGATCAATAAGCTATGCTACATTTAGGAGAGCCCTAGACCATGTCTTAAGAAAGCCTCCCTGCCCTATAATATTAAAGGGTCAGTTATGGCTGCTGTGGATACAGAGTAGAGATATTTTATGCTAGCCTTGTGGTATATAACAGTGCTTCTCAATAAATGCTTAATGTTCTGATAAGGTAGTGGCCAGCAGAGAAAAACAATGCAACCATATCTAATCGTTCACAGTCAGGATAGAAAAACACTTCCCATATATTTTGTTGTTGATGTCATAGGCTGTGCATCTAAACAAACTCAATATTTTTGTAGTGTTTTGCATATATTTATCTGTCACTTGGTAGAAGCTAACCAAATTAGGCAGATGCCAACAAGGATGGGTTGCGTGACATCCCCTTATCTCAAAAAACCATGAACAAAACTACTCAAGGTAAAACAAAACATGACGTAGACCACACAGACTGATCTCACTATAAATTCAGCATACAGGTAAGTGCTGTTGAATGTATGGGCACATGTCAGCTCTGCTTCATTTACATTTATGCATTTGGCAGATGCTTTTATCCAAAGCGACTTACAGTGCACTTATAACAGAGACAATCCCCCTGGAGCAACCTGGAGTAAAGTGCCTTGCTCAAGGACACAATGTTGGTGGCTGTGGGGATTGAACCAATTACCAGTTATGTGCTTTAGCCCACTACGCCACCACCACTTCATGGATGAAATGTCCACAGAGTGTCACCAAAAGCTTGTTGTATTTTTAGTTGTAAATAATTTAATACAGTCAACAGGAATGCATATCTTGTTAACTCAACCCTGTAGCCCAGACCCCAACCCTAAACCTAACTGTCAGTGGATTAAACATGTAATTTTAGAGCAAAAATGCAATCACACTCAACATTGTTTGTGTGAACATGATTTCCATGGGACCAGAACCCATGTCTCGAAGGTTGCTCACCCAAAATGCTGTTATTAGCTCAACAGGACAATATGAATTTAATTGATGCAAAAATGTTTAACAGGGAATGCCGTTTGTCAGTAATTCGGCAGAATTTGGTTTATTCCAGGGTGCATGGACATCCTGTGTGATCATGTCGGACTATACAGGTTAAATATGGGTTCACTGGCAACGAGAATAAACATGCTTTGTATTATTGGGTGCCGAGAGCATGAAACCATCAAAATCTGTTTGTTCAGTTGTTCACAAATTTACAAAATTGTCCGTTTTCATATTCAGCCTATGTTTCAATTTTTGATTTGAAGGTAAACATTTGTGTTTACTTTTTGCAGTGCACGAATTGGGATGGTACGTGTTCTGCTCCTACGAAATGACCCCCTGGATGGACAGAGAAACTGCTTAAAGGGGACCCCAACCCACCGAGAATTTCTTCCCACTTTGAACACTGCTTTTGTACAATAAACAGTTTTGGTATTGTGTTGGTTCACTGCATGATGTCCAATGTAAAATCTGGGACCCGATGCCAAACCAGTTGAGAACCACTGGTCTATGACATGGATTATTGCTGACCTAAGGAGTGGGCTTTCCTTACCACTCAAGAGCACTTTTGGTCCATAAAATCAGCAGTATATATAAATCAGTTGTCTAAATTCAGAGTTGTTTGTAAGTGATGAAGCCAATAAATGATGTGCAAAATAAAGGGCTTTGCAAATACCATCTAACATTTACAGTCTTAAAGAGAGACATATAATCATTTGGTACTTTGAGATAACAGCCCCCCTTTGTTCTCTTTTCCTTTGCTGCTCTGTTTACAAGACATTCGGCTATAAAGTACCATGTACTGAATCAAGCCAGTCCAGCTCTCAGCAACATAAAGGCAGAACTGCCCATACATTTGATGGGCTATGCAGAAAGACTATACTAGAGACAACCTTTTGAAGATGTTACAATTAGTGGTGGCATGGGGCAATACATTTTGTTTTGGGGTCAAGACTGGTCCACTAGCCCACTATTTCTTTATCTTTTCATGGATGCTGAAAAAAAGCTGTTTCGGAGCTGTAGCAGATAATTCAAGAGGGGTTTTTGTCTATTGGGGCTTGCTGATGGACAATAGAGGCCTATCGATTGGAGGAGCTTGACATCACTGGCGCCTGTCAACTGAATAGAAAGACCATTATTTCTGCAGCCAGGCCTGAAACAACACTGCAAGAATTACCACCACAACTTCCTGTTCACTCAAACCCATTTTACCCCTCAGCTTTCTCTTGTAATCATCACAATCTTTTCCACACTAAGGGTCAGTCTCTTCTGAAACAATGGTGCTGGCGAATAATGGTCCCGGGGTGGCAGTTGATGGGAAAATGAAAGAAAAGGAAAAGACTGGAATGATAAATGAATGGTGGCCTGGTCAAAGGTTAACCCTGTGATCTTATTGTCATCTCACTGGTCCTGTAAGAATGTTCCTTCATTACGTCTGGTTAAAAATTTGCCAATGAAGCCGTAAAAGTTATTGATGCTATGACAAAATACTATTTGAAAAGGGAACATAACTTTTTAGAGATTTTAGGCTTTTATGTCAGTGGCTGTTGAGATCAATTGTCTTAGATCTGTAGAATCTCTATTAGACGTTGAGGTGTAAGGTTGGGGTTTCTCTCTAAGGTAAAATATTGGTCTGTTACTATGTCATAAAGATTCACTTCTGGGAGATTTAGTGCCATAGAGATATGCCATAGTGAGATATCTGCAGACAACTGGGATAAGCCTATTCTTTTTTAACTGATATCTGAATCAAGATGACCAAAAAGGTGAGATTTATCAACAATGTTCTGACTTGTCATTACTGCACGGCTTTGCCAGAGAACAGCAAAGCATTACTTACAACAACTTGATAATTTTACAATATTTTAAAATTGTGCAATCATTATATTTACTTCTATGTGTATGTCAACAAGTGTGCATTAAAATTCTGTGTTTAATCCAGTGTGTCTACTGCACTGCATCAAACAAGAGGCCTCTCCTATTATGGATCCCATCCATTCTCTAATTTGAAGAGGACGTGGGGGTTGGGTTCGCTCCATACTGAGTGATTAATACATCCCAATTTTCTGAGAGATAGCTTTCTTATATCGGGGATATCCATTTCATCCGCAAGATCGAACGTTAGTAGCCGTGGGCATAATTGATGACCTCCCCAGTCAAACACTCTCATATTTATCAGCCCCTGACCTTTCCTCCGATCTCATCCATCATAAATTAAAGCTGTAGAGCCCAGCCATTGCCTCCCTACACCAAAGGCGCAACCTTTGTCCACGGGTCTCCTTCTCAGCTTTGCTTGTAGCTGCGGGGATGGAACATACTCAGATCTGCAGTTCAGCACCTCTGCTGTTTGGGGCAGATTGTCATAGGCATGGGCATCTGTCAAACTCACAGTCGTTCACTCTACTCTCCATCCACACTTCTGTCCAAGACTGGCCACGTCCTAAGAGAGAAATCCGCAGAGTGGGCCATGTATCCTTTAGAAGCTGCTCACAGTAATGTATCTCCAACATTAGGAAAACAGGAGAAAACAAAGGACAGGAAGTTTTCACCAATGTTTTAGACAGTGACAACATGTAAATGCACTTAAGAAAATGGCTTATTCAAGGGTTTTTGCAGAAAGTGGCATTATACACATGGTTTAATGCACGAGGCTTCTGCAGAGCGCTATTATAAGTTACAAGTGTGGCGAGGGAATCCAGGAGCGTGACGTAAGAGGGAAACCCCACTAATGCAGTGCCATGCCTTGGCGAGTCATGATGGAGATTTAATGAAAACAACCACAGCAGCAACTATAGGACATCTGGAAATAAAGCAAAGCAATCGAGAGCAAAAAATAAAACGTTGTCCTCTGACGCCATGTTCGTTATTTAAACCAACATTGCGGGGGGATTAAGTTGCTGTGCACAGTGCATGTAAACGCTAACCCTGCTTTGTTGTCTTAAGCAGCTGGTTCGCAGTAAACAGCTTTCTTGTGTCCATGTAAACAAGCTCAGTTATGACCAAAGGAGACAGCACAGGAGTAAACATGTTTTGAACATAGACCAGGGAAATTCCATCTAAAAGGCGAAGTGTGTAACAGTGTCACTAGTGGCACCAAACGGAATAAAAAAATAAATAAAAATAAAAAAATAAAAAAACACATATATATATATATATATATATATATATATATATACTGTTTTCAAACAGGTTTCTTAAGCACTCCCTCATCTTTCATCACAAACAAAACAGATGGTTGTGCCCAAAAGTCACACCATTGTTTGAGCTAATGTTTCTTTGTCAGGTTGGGATGCTCAAATCGAGCAATATCTTGATAGTACTACAAAGCCGCAGGCTTGATTCTTTTCATGGAAGTTAAGCCATAGTGGCACACTTAAAGTTTCTTTTTATTATAGTCTGTATATTAACCTCGGATCAGAGAAAGAATTTTAACATGGAAACAAATACTTCAACTTTAAATGTATGTTTTAAACATGTCATTTATATGATCAAATGACTAGGTTATTAGTCTTGACAAAGGATGTTAACTCTTATTGGAGTTTCTATGGGGATAACTTTATTTCCTCATATTTGTCCCTGTCTTACTTAAGAAATCCATAAATATTAATGAGAAATAATGCATTAATGTTGAAACTGTGCTTTGGGGCTCTGCTCTATGACTCTTTCATAGTTATTAACACCAAGTAAAGGAATAATTCATCATACACACTGTATCAGCTTATGCTTTTTAAAGTCTCCTACTGGGGAAGGTCACTAATTACGGAGGAATATTGGAGCCAATTATGGTTTTAAAACGCCTTGCTTGATGGCGAGGAAAATCACCAGCACGTTAATATTGAGAATATGCGTTTTAAACATCATGTTGAATCACCCTGGGTCTTATCGGACTGTTAGTCTTCCAATGTTATTCTGCTTTATGAGAATTGGAGTAAGGCAATACTGCACAATCAGTGGTTTAACTTTATAAAAATACTGATTACATTTTAATCTTCCAGCATAACACAATATATCTGAGAGCTTTAGTCTGCAGAGACAAAATGCAACATGATCCTGCAAACAACTGACAGCATTATGCATTGTATTACTTAAGTTGAGGCACAAACTAATTTATCACTTTTTGAAAAACATGCATTGTGGCATTCTTTCTCTCTATGCTACTTGTGTAAAAGTATATTTTCATTCTTCATTTTAAAAACTCCCTTGAGTTCTAGTAAATGGTATCTGGAGAGGTTTAGTCGTTGTTGAAATCTATGCTCATGAGCATCTAGGTTATTGTAGCTTATGTATACTTTATTCAATTAAAAATTATTTTAATACACTTTTCCACGTGTATTCTACATTCCAGTTTAGTTTTAGTTAGTTTAAGCTGTGGAAGTTTAGTTTTATTTATTTATTTATATATTTTTAAGAGCATAATTGTATTTTGTAATATATTTTAGTTTCCATTTTAGGTTTAGTAATTGTAGTTAAATGATATTTGATTTCAAAATTGGCTAAACCTGGCAAAAACAGATTGGCAAAGATCACCAATAGCCAAGATTGTCAAAACATTGAAAAGTAAAAGGAAACAGTTTTCAGGAAAAAAAAAAAAAAAAAAAAAAAAAAAAAAAAAGCCACAAATTCATTGCTCTCTGAGGCTGTCAGGCATCTTTTGCTGTTCAGTCTAGTACAGATACCATTCACATTTTCAGCACAATATTTGAATTAACCTCACATTATATCCCCACCAGAAGGTGGGATGTCTTATCCTGTACAGATCAGACATTAATTCTGAGAAAAAAAAAAAAAAAAACTTTTGTTGTTGTTTATTATTATTATTATTATTATTATTATTATTATTATTATTATTATTATTATTAATTAGTTCAGTTTTTCATTTACATTTTGATATTTATTTTGGTTTTAGAAAATTCTCATATCAATAGTTTTCTTTTTATTATTAAGTATATGGAACAAATAATAATAATAATAATAATTTTAAAAACCTGGCCGTCAATCACAAATAAAATCTCCTTCCTGGCACGAAGCTCATTGAAAACTGTGGACACTGTGCCTGCAGTTCTAAAGACCTAGTAAAGACATGTCTTTACACCAAGTTCTGGCATTAAAAAAGCAGATCAGTTCAAGTGAGGGAAAGAGCTTTCACATTTGTAAATATATTATCTTAAGGTCAGTGCAAGTCAGGGATACAGGTCTCCAGTTTGTATATTCTGCTCCCTGTTGTCTATATTTCCATTCAGTGCATGACTGGCCCCCACACCCACTCTCTGCTGTGGAAGAGTGACCCCTGAAAAGATGGGGTCACAAAGGAGGTCGTGTGGAATGGCCTAGCTGTGACAGTTTTAAGTAGATATCTTTTTAACCATTTATTTGTAGTTTGGGGGGGGGGGGGGGCCTCTGTTCTACAACCCCCTCCTCTGCTTTACATCCTAAATTAAACACAGTGTTTCTGTCCTCCTGTGTTGGATTGAGGTGTTAATGTCTTCATGGATCTCCCCATTTGAGAAGGCAATTAGCATATGTTACAGTTTACTGGTCAGTTTCCTGTAACACAATCACACACACACACACATGTTGGTGCGACTATCCTTATGAGGACTCTCCATAGACATAATGATTATGTTAGAACCTAACCCTCACAAAAAAAACAAACAAAAAAAAAATTGTTTAGTATGTTTTTTAAGCTATTTGAATTATGGGGACACTAGAAATGTCCTCATAAACCACATTTATAGCATAATACCCTTGTAATTACCAGTTTGTAACCTAAAAAAAATGTCCTCATAAACCACCCAAACCCTCCCCCACACACACACACACACACACACACACATACAGACAGACAGACAAGTGCATTAGCCAGATGACCTCAGTCGTTCACAGGTCACTAGAAATTTAAGTCACCTTTTAAAATTTCACATAAATCAAACAAGGCTTCTGCAAAAGACTGGTCCCTTCTTAGGAATACAGTACTATAAGGGGCCATACAGCCCTCTGTAAAGAAAAAATTGCAATACTGAGAATGATGGACACCAAGGCTAAATTACCAGGTGAGTGAGCTTTTTTTTTTTTTTTTTTTTGGTCACGATTCATCTTTGAAGATAGAAACATAAGATGTAATATATTATTGCTGTGCTATTTAAATATATATATATATATATATATTTAGTTGCATAACCTCAATATTTAGGAGTTTATATAGCTGGGTTTCCATCCAGCTATTTTGATGCACATTTTGAAAATGCGCATAAGAAATCCTGAATAAACTCTCATAATTTGCACAGAAATTTAATGCGCTAGGAGGAGGTGGATTTTCTAGAGTTTTGCCTTAGTTAAAATGCGCATTAAGGTGATAGAAACAGTTTATTCACATATTGATGACGTGTTTTGACCATTTGTGCATGTAAAGCGCAATGCCATTATGCTCGTCAGTTGGTATGGGTGTATTATAGCTTGATGTGATTGTCCCAACAAAAGGTCTGACCTTGGCACACAATTCTTCCTACATAGCCCTTGACATTCAGAAGTTTAAACTCACATCTAGTCGTTTTGAGCATGGGTGCTTGTAGGTATATACAGAGGTGCTGGCGTTTGGGCATAGCAGCCATTTCAGCCCTCATTATATTAGCTATAACACTCATTCTTTGGTATCTTCTGGCAGCATTTAATAAAACGATGTCCAACACCACAAATAACTCTCTCAGAAGCAACGGGCTCCATCATGACAAGGCGGGCTCCCTCAAGATAATGCACATAAAGAAGTGGATGGAAACATGCAATGATTCACATTTTCTTTAGTCGAATATTCAGAAATGCGCATAAAAAATTGACATTTTGGATGGAAACCCAGCTAATGACTCTACAATAATGTTACAAAGAAAACATATCACCTTTTAAAAATGGAAATCAGCACATACTTCTAATACCAATACTGATACATACTGCTGACATACTGAATTAATTCTGCATGTCATGTTGCATGTTCAATTGTAACCGTACTCTCCCTGGCATTGAAAACAGTTTTTCTGCATTACTGACTACTGCATTACTGATCTCCTCTTGTTTTTATTTATTGTTGGGTGGTCAATGCCATCTGCTCCTAATGATGAGTCTGAAAATCAGAGTGAATGTTCTCTCTGATGTCATGATGGCCTCTATATTGATCTTAATAACTGGGGCATTCATTTAATGTATTCAGCTGGAATTGTAGCCATATGGTAAATTATCAGAAGCTGGCATGCAAAGAAGAAGAGAATCAAAACTTCCTGATGGTCAGGTCATTAATATCATGATGATAACTTATGATTTAGTTAATTTTCCTCCTTTTTGAGATTAGTTATTTCTGCATTATTGTAATGAAAAAAAAAAAAAGAAACAAACAGTTAAAATATTTGAAAAAAAAAATATTATTAATCAATAAAATTTGACTTAAGTCTAACTTTTCACGATCCAATCAAATCTAGATGGTTAAAAAGAACTGCAGATTATTCAGTTCCAGTTGGAAATACATCACATTGCAAATGCTATGGATGCAGCATCATGCAAAAGCGACAATTCCCAGTCATGCAGTTATACAGGTGCACTATTTGCAGTCAGCCATGATTAATTTATTCTGCAAACAAAAGTGTCCAATAATGCAGGGTTCTAGAGGTAAAATTAATAGCACTTGGCTAGTCATGTGATCTCAATACACCATATATATATATATATATATATATATATATATATATATATATATATATATATATATAATAAACAGCTTTTATTTAAATATTAATGGGAATCTTCATATTTCTAAAAATACTTCTCATTTCTATTGAGATATTTTTTTAAGGTGGTTTAAGAGGAATAGCATGATTTGTTCGACGATATAATCACGAAGATAATTCTGTATATGATAACACTGTATATGATTTTTTTTTTTTTTCTTTAATTCCAAGGGTTATTTACATTTTGAGCTGTATGTATAAGTTTGTATGTATGTGTGTGTGTGTGTTGGAGCCCTCCTCTGTAAACACTAATATCTCTGTTTAAGCACTTGCTGTCTCCAGTCTATTGACTCCAGATCTAGTGGGCTCATCTTTCTTAACAGATGTCCACTCTGAGCATCTGTTTATATTATAACTGTAATTGCAGTGATAATAAGCCTATTGATTCAGTATCTAAGGAAATAGTCAATCAGGCCACCCCATTTGTCTTACTTTTCCTGACAGTTTGCCTCCTAGCTAAACACACAGTGCCAGGCCTTAGCGTCGTCGACTGGGCTGGAACGGCGACTTCTGTCATGGCAGATTCTGAGCTGCCAGTACAGAGTGACTGATAGGTAGGAAACAAACACAGGTGACCCATTGGCCCTTGACAGGGGGGCTTTGAGAAATAGATGTGTTGATTTGTTTATACTAGCTACTCCCCTCCCTGCCGGCTGTTGCCATGTCACATGATACATCCAGACAAGGATTCCACAGTAGTGCTGGGGGCAGTTCATATTCTGACCATTAATTTAAGAGAGAGGCAAGGAGGATGTCTAACACAGTGTTGGCATAGCATTTCTGACTTACCATATGGAAATCAGGAGAAAATGGCCTTGATGTTGCAGTGCAGACACAAAGTCTAATTTTATGCAATCTAATGTATAACTCATGTTGTTTATTTGAAGGGACATAAAATAATGTAAAGAAGCATAATTTTGGGATTTAAAAAAAAAAAAAAAAAAAAATATATATATATATATATATATATATATATACATACAGGTGCATCTCAATAAATTAGAATGTCGTGGAAAAGTTCATTTATTTCAGTAATTCAACTCAAATTGTGAAACTCGTGTATTAAATAAATTCAATGCACACAGACTGAAGTAGTTTAAGTCTTTGGTTCTTTTAATTGTGATGATTTTGGCTCACATTTAACAAAAACCCACCAATTCACTATCTCAAAAAATTAGAATATATCATAAGACCAATAAAAAAAACATTTTTAGTGAATTGTTGGCCTTCTGGAAAGTATGTTCATTTACTGTATATGTACTCAATACTTGGTAGGGGCTCCTTTTGCTTTAATTACTGCCTCAATTCGGCGTGGCATGGAGGTGATCAGTTTGTGGCACTGCTGAGGTGGTATGGAAGCCCAGGTTTCTTTGACAGTGGCCTTCAGCTCATCTGCATTTTTTGGTCTCTCGTTTCTCATTTTCCTCTTGACAATACCCCATAGATTCTCTATGGGGTTCAGGTCTGGTGAGTTTGCTGGCCAGTCAAGCACACCGACACCATGGTCATTTAACCAACTTTTGGTGCTTTTGGCAGTGTGGGCAGGTGCCAAATCCTGCTGGAAAATGAAATCAGCATCTTTAAAAAGCTAGTCAGCAGAAGGAAGCATGAAGTGCTCCAAAATTTCTTGGTAAACGGGTGCAGTGACTTTGGTTTTCAAAAAACATAATGGACCAACACCAGCAGATGACATTGCACCCCAAATCATCACAGACTGTGGAAACTTAACACTGGACTTCAAGCAACTTGGGCTATGAGCTTCTCCACCCTTCCTCCAGACTCTAGGACCTTGGTTTCCAAATGAAATACAAAACTTGCTCTCATCTGAAAAGAGGTCTTTGGACCACTGGGCAACAGTCCAGTTCTTCTTCTCCTTAGCCCAGGTAAGACGCCTCTGATGTTGTCTGTGGTTCAGGAGTGGCTTAACAAGAGGAATACGACAACTGTAGCCAAATTCCATGACACGTCTGTGTGTGGTGGCTCTTGATGCCTTGACCCCAGCCTCAGTCCATTCCTTGTGAAGTTCACCCAAATTCTTGAATCGATTTTGCTTGACAATCCTCATAAGGCTGCGATTCTCTCGGTTGGTTGTGCATCTTTTTCTTCCACACTTTTTCCTTCCACTCAACTTTCTGTTAACATGCTTGGATACAGCACTCTGTGAACAGCCAGCTTCTTTGGCAATGAATGTTTGTGGCTTACCCTCCTTGTGAAGGGTGTCAATGATTGTCTTCTGGACAACTGTCAGATCAGCAGTCTTCCCCATGATTGTGTAGCCTAGTGAACCAAACTGAGAGACCATTTTGAAGGCTCAGGAAACCTTTGCAGGTGTTTTGAGTTGATTAGCTGATTGGCATGTCACCATATTCTAATTTTTTGAGATTTATTATTGTAGGCATATGTTTTATATATTATTGTATATATATATTTTTCATTGAAAAAAAGTATTTTGAAAATATTTTTTTATTTCAAATGTTCTTTCAGAAAATAAATAGGGTCAATTCTGATTTCATGTTTACATGCAAAATTTGAATGTAAAAGTGTATCATTTCCATGTCACTAGTGTCATCAAAAAATTTATGATTTTAAACTAATTTCACAAACCCAAAACACCATGTTTTCCATTGGTTGGTTAGTCAGATAGTCCTGCCCCAAACCCACACCATTGTAAGTCAGGCTGTTTGGGACATTCAAACAAACAGAACAATGTTTAGTGCCACAGAGCCATTTACACTTTTCAGGGAAAAATCTACAAATGGCTTATAGATGTGTCTGCATATTAAGCAGGGATGGAAAGTATTTTAAAATGTAAAAATAAATAAATACATAAATTAATACACATCACCTTTAAATACTATTGCAGTTCCACAAGGCCAGGTACTGCAAGGAAAAGTGAACTGTTTTATTATTCTTAATGCATTGATTTTAGAAATGTTCCAAATGAAAGTGACCGAATTTCACTTTTACTTGACTATTGTCACAGTCCACTCACATAGGATGCAAACTGACATATTATGATGTGATCTGAACACCCCTTTCCCTCTCTAAAGATACATGACCATTTGATTTTTCCACACACTTCCCATCCCTACAATTGCCCATCCTCAGGAAGGTTCCTCCCCTGCTCCGGTCATTTATACGGACTTCTGAGGCATGAGGCGTATCATTGGAAGTGAAAACACAGCTCTTTTCACCCTCTCCTCACTGATGGACGTGGTGCCACTGAGGGTGGATATGGCTGGCTTGTTTGTCCCTGACAACTGACTGTGTTTGCCAGGTGAAGCATTGAGAGACCGTGGTATCCCATTGTCCGTGGCCACGCTGTACTGTTAGCCTTCCCACTGCCCCTGGAAATGCCTGAGCAGGTGCCCTCAGGAAGGTAACCATGCAGAAAGCCCATCCCCTTTCTCTATCTTCGCTTTCTCACATTTAATTATCTGATGTCCTCTCCTCCTGCGGTCAGGCAGAGAAAGGGGGTGTTGCTCACGACTTGTTGCTGTGGAGAGTTGTCGATTGTTCTCAGTGAAGCCATGGAGAGTCGAAGAAAAGGGGACCTCCTTGTTTCACATTAGATACTAGAAGCTCCACACAGGAGTGAGTGTCTGTGGTTACTGGACCTGTGTGAAGAGTCAATGAGAAGCGCATTTCTGCCATGTCACCTTAGTGCTTCACAAGAGGGAAATCTTTATTTGGCTTCCTCTGCCCTGGAATCTCGGGCTGAATTGGAGATCAGGGAAGATACTAGGGTTTATTTTTGCCCTTTTTCAACCATCATTTTGTTGTCCATCAAACCTGTATATATGGGGCATTTTTTTTTTTTTTTATTTTTTTTTTTTGTGGCCTTTTCTTTTTGTTTTTGGCTACTTTTTAATAAATATATTTATGGTATAGTGAGTGTAAAATAAAATACAAATAAAATAAAATATTTAGCTATTTTATTTTAATTCCCAAAAAATCTGGGGCAGTTTAGAAAACACTAATAAAAACAAAAATGATGGATTTGTAAATTCTGTTCTCCCTGTGCTATATTGAAAACACTACAACAACACTTTAGTTGTTATTTTGATTGATTGTTTTATTTATTGATTGATTGATTGATTGATTTGAAAATATACACTCGTTTAAAATCAGATGATTGCAACATGCTCCATAAAAAGTTCAGACAGGGATAATTTAGGACTAATAACAATCTGACGAGTTGAAATAACAAGGTAATATGTTACAGGTGATGTTAAACAGGTGAGCCAATCATGTTATAGTATATAAGATGCCTCCAATGAAGCCTAGTCATTCAAGAGCAAGAATGGGTCAAGGCTCACCAATTTGGCAACAGATATGTCAGCAAATAATCCAGTGCTTTGAGAATAATGTTCCCCAAAGATATACTGAAAATATTTTGGGGCATTTCACACTCTGCAGTGCACAATATAGTTAAAAGATTCAAGGAATCCAGTCAAATCTCAGTCAAGGTCTAAAACCACTCCTGAATGTGTGTTATCTCCAGGCTTGGAGAGTAACGGAATACTTGTAACAGTGTTATGTAATCAGGATACAAAAATGTGTAACTGTAATCCGTTAAGGTAAAAACCCAACATATTCAGATTAGTTACATTTGGTAAAAATTGGGTTTACTATCAGGATTACAATTTGTAATAAAATAAATAAATAAAAAAAATGTCCTCCTGACATAAAATTATAAAGTCCACTGCTTACTTTATAATGGTACAGATATGATCAGATGTGCCCTGGAGATCTCTTCTGGTTCACTCTCGTGACTGACATGAATCTGACGGCACTTACTGTCACATGCGCAAATAACACCTGTCTCGCATCAACACTGTGCTCTGGACTGGAGGCAAATGAGGTCAAACCATGAAAAGGGCTGATTCATTGCAATGACCACTGGAAAAATATTATAATGTTTGTGGAAATTTCGACATATTTGTCTTCAATGGAGAAAAGGGTTACAGTATTACAGTTCAGTGCAATTTATACCTTCCAGTTGTGAAGACGCAGTGATTTTCCAAGGACCTGACATATCATTTTAAAGAAGCATTTAAAGGTAAGTCCCACACGAAAATCATGTTAGCTAGGATAGCTAAAATTAGTCATAAGTGTTTCCCTAATTTCGCTGTCCGACTGTCTGTCGATCGTTTTCGTGTGCAATAAAGATGGCTTGACATTGAACGTTCGATATTCACAAAATACCATCTTTATTGCAGTGATCATGTACAGCGGAGAAACGACCACTCCCCGGCGAACTGCCCGTATTCCGGTACACGGGATGCCTACTGTCAAAACTTTAGTGTGACTTCTCATTTCCATCTTAACTTCAGTTGAATCTCTAAAAGTGTTCTTTGAAATGCGTTCATGTTGTAATGACAACATCAATTGGGATAGCATTTTTATTTGTTGCTATTGTTGAAAAAAATCGTCTCTGTTTACACATGTAACCTCGGTTCCCTGAGATGAAGGGAAAGAGTTTTTGCTGTAAGCAATATGGGGAAGTTCTTCTAGACGACCTTGTTGAAACCCTTATACAATCACGCCAATACTCTGATTGGCAATGGTGTTTGAGCCCTGCCTCTTCAGGCGTGCAGCTGGCCTATATAAGCGGGCACTCAGTCACCACTTCTTCAGAATTTTCTGACTGAGGGACAAGAGTGAGTCACTTTTATTATGAAACTCTGAAGTAGAAGTGCGGCCAGCTTTGGCAATGTTTAGTTTCCTTCATCTCAGGGAACTGAGGTTACATGTGTAACCGGAGACATTCCCTATCGATTCAGTTCACTCGGCATTGCCATAAGCACAATGGGGTACGGTATCCCATCACGCCACACTACGTGACATTACACTCCCAGAATTATAACACTAAACAGAGATATTCATAAGGAGTCAAAGGCCACAGGGCAATGACTAATAAGTCATATTAAAACGTATGTGAATAGTCCCACATGGCAGATGGCAGATGGAAATTAATGTAATCTGGGATCTATATGAACCATATAGATATACACTGTATGATTTATTAACCCTCTCACAACATGGTTGGAAAAATAAGTTTTAACTCATATGGGAGTACTTATGACTTTTAAAGGGGCAGTTCAGCAGCATATAATTAGGTGGCTGTGTTGATTATAGTCAGTAGCCCACCCGATATAAGGGCCTGGGCTTACCTGCTTGAATGTAAGAAGCACTCTAGACAGAGACGACTTGTGAGGAGATGGACACCACGTCCAAGTTATAAAATCTCGCGAACATGATTTGTGAGGACTATTCTGCTGCCAAACATATGTCCTGTAAGGACACACCATTTGTCCATGCCCATGAAGATGCCATGCCTCTGGTTGAATGCACTTTGACACCAATAGGGCAATTTGCGCCCTGTAATTCATAAGCGAGTGCGATTGGATCAACGATCCAGTGGGAGAGCCTTTGTTTGGAGACGGACACTCCTTTTGTATATCCTCCATAATAAATAAAGATCTGATCCAACAGCCTAAATATATGCATAGATTGCTCTTCATCTGATTTAAATGGTGGGGAATGAAGGCTTGCAAATGAACCACCTAATCCCTGAAGGGCATTGATAAAACCTTAGGCACAAAGCCTTTTCTAGGTTTAATAGTGGCCTTTGACAGATCTGGACCAAACTCCTGGCATGAGCTGTCAGTCGATAGTGCCTGCAAGCCACCCAACCATTTAAATGACGCCAAAGCCAATAGGAGTGTGGTCTTTAAGGAAAACACCCGCGGCTCAACAGATTCCAATGGCTCGAAAGGGGAGTTTCTGAGTGCCTTCAGCACCAAATTTAAGTCCCAAGTCGGCACCATAGCAGGGCGAGGGGGGTTCTAACACCTCATTCCCTTAAGGAACTTTATGACTAGGTTATGTTTGCCTATCCACGAGCCAGCCTCCAGAGCGTGGTATGCTGAGATAGTCGCTAAATAATCTTTGGGTTTTGATGGGGTAAGACCAACGTCCAGCCTCTAGTGAAGGAATGTCAAAATCTCAGCTATGGGGCAATTTACCGGGTCTTTACCATGTGAAGAGCACCAGCTTGCAAACATGTGCCATTTAAATGCATAGAGGAGTCTAGCCTGTAAAATGGTGTTCATCACCGACTGAGCCAATTCAGGCTCGTCCGCTGTGCTCCGTTCAGAGGCCACAAGTGTAGGCTCCACAGCTCTGGCTGGGGATGCCAAATCATGCCTTATGCTTGAGAGAGAAGGTCTCTCCTCAGCAGTATTTCCTATGGAGGGCCATCCAGTATTTCTATCATCTCTGGAAACAATGACTGATTGTGCCATTTCAACGCAATTAACAGAACTGTTTCCATGTCCACTCGGACTTTGCTGATGACAGAATGAAGGAGGCACACCGGGAAAATGCATACTTGCGTTTCGCCGGCCATTTGTGAGCCAGCGCGTCCACGTCCAGTGGGGCCTGGGACATGGAGTACCAAAGGGGACAGTGGTCATTCTCTGCGGAGGTGAATAGGCCAACTTCCGCTTTGCCGAATATTTACCAAATCCTCATCACTGTCTGAGAATGAAGTCTCCATTTCCCTGGTAATGCTCCCTGGCGTGACCACAGATCCACTATGAAATTCAGGCGGCCTGGGACATGTGTTGCACACAATGTGAGGAGATGACGCCTGCTCCATTGGAGGAGGTGTTCTGTCATGCTCATTAATTGTGGCAATCGGAGTCTGCCCTGGTGATTTATGTACGCCACAACTGTTGTGTTGTCCGAACGAATCAGAATGTAGTGATTCACAATGTCAATATGAAAAGCTCTCAAAGCTAGAAAGACAGCCAGCAGCTCTAGGTGGTTGATGTGCCACACCCGTTTCACACCTGTCCAGGTGCCGTAAATCGGGCATCCATCACACACCTCACCCCAAACTTTTTCGGATGCACCTGTGGTCACCACTTTTCTTCTGAAAATTTGACCTAGCATAACACCCTGTTGGTAGAAGGCCGGCGCTGTCCATGGTGGTAGAGCAGCCAGACAGCAGTGAGTCACCGCGAAGTGCATGCGCCCAAGGCTCTAGGCATGATGTGGAACATGTTGCTTGAGCCAGTACTGTAGAGGTCTCATATGTAACAGACCTAACGGTATGATGGCGGATGCTGCCGCCATAAAACACAGCATTCACTGAAATGACTTCATTGGTAATGCTTGAATGGTCTGTACGCACTCGTTCATGCATGCGCATGCTCACAGAGTCAAGACAAACTACTAAAAAGGAGATTTTCTGGCTGGGGAAAAGTGTACAAGTCTCTGTTTTCACTCAATAGTGCCTCTGATTAGGCTAGTAATAACCAATTGGCGAGGTAATTCAAAACACGCACACTGTTCATTTTCAATGGGGCGAGCGCCGCAACAATACAGTTTGTGAACGTGCGGGGACCCAGAGACAGACCGAAAGGAAGGACTTTGAATTGATACACAGTTCCCTCGAATGCAAATCTCAAAAACCGCCTGTGACGCGGTCCTTCTTCAGAATGAGAAAATAACGGCTGTGTGTGTCACAGTCTGGGACAGTCTGGGACATCATGTTTTTTGTGAGGAGATTTTGAATCACTGCGTGCAACACCAAAGCATCCTGTGGTCGGACCATAGATTGCAAAATGCCCGTGAAGTGAGGTGGCCAAAATGAATTGTATAACCATGCTCGAGCATTTTTAACACCCAGTCTGACATGCCCATGAGGGCTCGCCATGCGTTCGCACAGCGGTACAGTGGGCTTATTGATTTGCTCGCTATAAGAGATACCATATGGAAGCGGAAGCGGTTGAGTGTAATGTGTGGGGTGCATGATACGTGAAGAGGAAATGGTCCTTTTTCTGAGAATGTGTGAGCATCCCGTGTTTGTTCAATGGGTGCTTTTTTCTCTTTTGTGAGAACAATCTCTTTTTGAGAAATACACACAGAAGCAACATTTTGAATAATGTTGTACGCTCTTCCAGCCAGTTTGGATGTCAGTCGACATGGCTTGGAGGGGTGGGCAGGGTGGGATTTGCATCCCATGGCAGTATTATGGCAGAGGTGAGCTGTGATGCCCTGTTCCACCGGGGAAAGCTTTGAGTAGACTTTTTCATCGGCGTGGTCCACTTTAGTGAGGACGGCAGCACCTCTGACCTGAATGCGCGAAGAGTAAGGTGCTCACCAGGTCTTTGTGAGCGCCGCATGGACCTCAGGGAAGAATGGTGCACCCCTCCAAGTCTGTTGATGATGGCCGGTTTGCAACAACCATTGATCCAGGCAAGAATTTTCTCAAGACCGAGCTCTTCAACTGCCCTCACGAGGACATGAAGAAATTCCTTGTCCTCCTCATGTGGTCCCTCAGGACTTAACACAGAAGCGGCAGATGGGAGGGTACGTGAGGCTGGATATTCCCTCAGAATGAGGTCAATCCTAGAGTGCAACATCTGGAGATTCATGCCCTTGCAGTGAGGGCAGTCTGTCTCCATGAGAGCTGCTTGTGCATGGGCAACCAGCGGCTGAAGCGAAGAACCAGTTCACCTAGAGCATCTTCGACGGCGATGTAGAGATCTCTTCACCGGAACACACAGGGAAGGGGAAAACCACTCAGAGCAGGTGCTGAGCACATGTGGCAAGTCATCCTGTCCGCGTCTCGCAAAGCAGTTCCGTCCACTGTAAGTGTATATCGATTTCGAAGACGAAGTTCGCAGTCTTGAAGGAAGAAAATTCTGAAGAAATGGTGACTGAGCACCCGCTTATATAGGCCAACTGCATGCCTGAAGGGGGGGGGCTAAGATACTACTGACAATCAGAGGATTGATGTGATTGTATAAGGGTTTCAACAAGGACTAGGTCTAGAAGGTCTAGAAGGACTTCCCCATAGTGCTTACAACAATGTCAAGTGAACTGAATCGATAGGGAACCCGACTGTACACATGAATACCAAATTAATTGAAAATGTTATTAAGTTCTTAGGGTAAAGTGCAATGGATAATTCATCTGGTTTTGATACTTATTATAAATGTATTGCTTAGAAGTTCAGAAGTATGGGTGAGGGAGAAATACTGCCAAATGTGACATTTTAAAACTCATAGAAAGTAGGAATAAGTAAATCAAGACACACTAAAAAGGTTTAAATCTATTTTGATCTACTCCTTAAAACAAGATAAAAAAAAATGTAATATACTTTATATATTTACATTTACATTTACATTTATTCATTTGGCAGATATATACAGGTGCATCTCAATAAATTAGAATGTCGTGGAAAATATATATATTATTGTATTTTTGTCATTAAAATCCTCCTTAAACATAAACATAGAATCACCCATAAATGTTAGGTGGTGATGTCTGACTCTGGATCATGAGCAAGAAGAGGACAGAGGCATTGCATTAATAATGATGATGATGATTATTATGATGATAAAGAAGATACCCTATGATATATCTATTGCTGTCAGAAATTAATGAATGGTCAGTGCCAAGTCTACATGCTAACTGCAATACATGGCAGAATTCAACTTTTAGTGTTTTTGAATGTGAGGTATATCCTGTCAGATTTTGTTTAATGTTAACACACACACACACACACACACACACACACACACACACATATATATATATATAAATCTACAAGATAAGACATTACATAATGTGTTGTTGTAGTGCTTTCAATATAGTGCATGGTGAATAGAATTTACAAATCACTTTTTATTTTAATTTATTTTTTTAAAGCATTTTCCATACTGTCCCGACTTTTTCGGAATTTAGATTGTACTAAATTTATAGGTATTGTGAGTTAGAGGACAGGAAATGATGAGTAATGGGTTCAGGAAATATTGTATGTCATATTCACATTCTTTGATCACATGATCAATGTGCATCACTGCTCAATGTGTCTTACAACCAGGCCAAAGACAAACATTACTAAAGAGAATGTAAAGCATAAAAATTGTGTTGGAACATTTTTCATTAAAAACAAAAAACAAAAAACAAAACAGTCATTTTACCATTAGCTACTGTATCCAGTTTTATCTCACATAAAAAAAAAAAAAAAAAAAAAAAACCTTCCTCAAAGCATATTATCTCACAGACAGTTGCCTCTTCTATTACAATCAGTATGACAAAATTGTGTCTACCTCCTCCAGCAATGGCATACGAATGACAGTTTACCAGAAGAGAGAGATGGATTGAGAGGAAAATTAACCCCCCACTTTTGTCCTGATTGCATTTGAAAATCACCTAATTAGGTGATTATGTCATTAGAGGGATATGTGCATTTCAAAAGACCCCAGTGAGTTGAAAGCAGAGAGACTGAGAGGTAATTAATCCATTTAACTCAGAACCCTGATGCTGAGAAAACAATGCAGCAGGCCGGCCAAAGAATGCAGAGGATTGCCTTTCAGAGGCTCTCTTTGAAATATATACTACAATGACAAATGCCCAATTCTTTACTCAAACACTAGCATGCATTTCCCAGCCCAGTTACTTCGCTTTTCCCCCGATAAGACTGGTCATGCTCGTCCCTACGATGGCAAATTGTGATTTTGATTGTACCTAATTGTCCAACTTTCATGAAATGTGATAAGGTTTTTGGCTTTGATTTTCATCGCTGATAATATCATACAGTAAGTTAAGGTCATTAAGGCAGGTAATTCTAGACTTGACATTCTGGTCTTGGTCAATTACACACAGCAAAAACAGTTGTCAATTTTAGTATTGTGTTTCATCAATCATTTTGCATGTTGAATCTCTTTAATGGATTAATTCGGCCTGCAATGGCATTAAAGTAACAAATTATATTACGATTCCCAGCTTAGTGTCAACAAATGTCAGTTGTTTAATAGTCTTTCATCTTTTAAAATCTTTTGTGCCCAAGACTGCCTTTCAAGTTAATTACTCTTACATGACAATAAAATCTTACATACCAGCCTCATTCACCCTCATTTTGAGAGGGGCTTTTGCTCTCTTGAGGTGGGTTTTGAGACTTGTGGTGGGTAATCAATTGATATGAATGTTTAATTTAAAACATTGGTCATATAAAATATTAGTTGCACTTTATTTTACAGTACATGTACTTTCAGTAAACTTACAGTGTACTTACCCAAGAAAGTACTGAGTAATATTAGGTAACTGTATGTACTTAATATGGGTTAAGGTTAGGGTTGGGGATAGGTTTAGGGTTAGGGTTAGTACCTAGTAATTACATTAGTTGTTGTAAATTGTAAATAGTACCTAAATGTAGAACAGTACTCTAAAATAAAGTGCTACCAAAATATTTATCTCATGAACACCATTGCTTTTTAATTATTAAGTGTACAGTAGCTGTAGTCACTGACAGTAAATTGTAAATAAATAAATAAATGCATAAATAAAAAACCTTTATGTTTCTACTTTCTACAAAAATTTAGCTTTTGATAACTTTTCTATATAACTTTTATTGGTAACATTTTACAATAAGATTGTATTTGTTAACAGTAATTAACTACATTTACATGAACTAACAATGAACATTATTTTTGCTGTATTCATTAGTCTTGGTTAATGTTAGTTTTTACATATACTAATATTTATTTATATTTTTAATAAAAAAAAAAAACATGTTAACATTAGTTAATGCTATTTAAACTAATCATTTTATATACATTTAAGGTCAATAAATATTGTAAAAAAAAAAAAAAAAAACATTGTTTATTGTCATTTCATGACACCTAATGCATTAATTAACCAATTAATTATATTATGTTGTATTAACTAACTGTTGGAACCTTATTATAAAGCGTTACCCATTTATGAATTAAAGTACCACATGAAATCAAAACTGACCCTGTTAACTTTTATAATAAATAAAGAGTATAGCAAATACTTGGGATAGTAGAAAGTAACACTGAAAAAATTAACCATTTTAAAGATGTATTATGTAACAATTTTCATGTAATATTCGCCTTTTGTTTTTTTTTGTTTTTTGCCAATGTGTGAACGGCTTGTAACGCAACTTAAAAAATGAGCCCTTCCCGGACTTCCTAGGTTGCCTATTAAAGCCTGTAGACTGATTTTCATGCTAAGGGAGTGGGTCACTTTTGCTGGGAAAATACAAAGTATGTGACATTTATGCGCACTCCCGAGAGCCTTGCCTCAGACTTCTTTTCCGCTATTCAACAGCGACAACTGTCTATAACACTAGGTAACGTTATCTTAGAGATGGAATCCAGTAAATGGCCGGCTCCCAGCACAACACCAACTCCTACACAAACTCAGAGTAAGCCAAAAAAAAAAAAAAAAAAAACTAAAAAACGAAACATTTATCTACTGAATCCCGTCTGGCTAAGCGGGAACGTGATCGTGGTCGAGCAAAAACTAGAGTGAACATCGGCAGGGCATTTGATTCCTAGATTGACCTTCTTTCGGTTTTGGGGATCAAAACTGACCCTGAATTGGTGTTCTTCTTATTGGACAGGTAAGCTTACATAACTGTAAAGCATGTGAAATATAGTGCCATAAGGATTGATCTGTGTAATTTTAGCTAACTTGATCTTGCCTGCTAACGCTGACGAATTGCAAACTACCTTGCTTCGTAATTTTCAAATAATTTCAACAATCTTCTCTTTATACTAAAAGTCAGGTATGCTGATTCACAGTAACTGACATAAACAATGTTAATCTGTAATTATTCAGCAAGGTAAACTACAATAACACATGAAATGAATGCTAGACAATGTTCAAGATAATGCAAAAAGACCCATTCATTAGTGTAATGTAACTTGGTTATACAGAATACATTCTATTATTATAAAACAATAGCACATCAATATATCAAAATGTCAGCTGTGATGGAATCACATCAGTACTGAATTATGTCAACATATTTATAATGTACAGTCTATTTTATAAACAGCTACTGTCATCATCCACCAAATTTAGCTAACAGCTATTGATAAAGCTGGCTAGCTAGCTAACGCAGACATTGATTGCATTTATACGATAGCCTATGTATCATGCAAAGAAAAGTGATTACTTCAAACTACAGTCTCAAATAGCTAGACCTATACCCACACTTTGTTTTAGCCCTGTTCCAGCACTGGAGAGTCAAACATAATACACAGTCTCAAAGTTTGTAGTAAAACAGTCATAACTGTGTAATTTTAATTATGCTACCTCATCTGTCAGCATGATGTCGGTGAAATCACATTCAGTCTCTTTGTACGTTACGTCATTGTTTTGGTCAATGCTCGCTCGCTCGCTATGGAGTGTGTGCACGAGCAACAGGTAGCTGGCTGCAGTTCACTTAACGGCCACAGGTGTCATGAATAACAAGGGTTTCTGAATCTTACATACTGCACCTTTAAAGAAAATGATTTCAAAGTCCATAAGTGTGATAAATGTGAGGTTTTGACTCTCAGTGTCCCGTGAATGTGTGTGTGCATTTGTGTGCACACATGATGGAATCTGCAGGTGTTTTCTGGATCGGGTTGAAGCAGATTGGCAGAGCAGCATGCAGCTATCTGGCAGTCGTTCAGCTTTACCTATGCTTAGCTTTCTAAGACCTGCGCTTTGAGGGCTTCAAAAGGTCCTCAGGTGCTCCTCACACCAAATCCTTCCTCCACATGTAAATCCTACATATCCCATAAAGCATGAAGGAAGCAAACGGACAGTATTCTGAGCTGCTCAACTGGATGGTGGAGAAAGGTTTATCAAAATGTACAGAATTTTCCCTCTTCTGTCAGAAGATCCTGTTTGTAAAAGATGAATTGAGCTACCACTGACAGCATTATCGTGAGGACATCTTGCTCTGTTTCGTTATTTAGTAAGCAGTAAGAACATAAACTGACAGCGAAAAGTTTGGTTGAATTTATGTTTCTCATGATATTAAATACCTTTTGATCTAAAGGCTTATGCTTAAAAGCTTGAAATGTGTTCACCTCAGGATACCTCATGATTGAGAGAATGAGTGTGCAGAGCTGTAATCTAGACTGCGTGGCTACTGTTTTTGGGTCACAATATATAGTACCTCCAGGTCTGCTATTTCATAGTTTTGATGACTTTACTATTAATTCAAAATGTGTATAACAGTAATAATAAATAATGATTGATATTGGGGAAGCTACTTTGAAACTGTACCTTACCAAGCTACAAGCTACTCATAACGTAAAGTGATAGTTCACCCAAAAAAAAGGAATTTCTCTCATCATTTACTCACCCTCATGACATCCCAAATGTTTATGACTTTCTTTCTTCTGCAGAACACAAACAAAGATTTTTAGAAGAATATCTCAGATTTGTTGGTCCATACATTTCAATATACTGTAAATTCTCCTCCCTGCCCAGTACGTGGCGATATGCACAAAAAATGTAAATGACCGAAAATAAAAGTGAAAGTGGAGATTTATAGTAAAAATAAATTATTTAAATATTGATCTGTTTCTCACCCTCACTTATCATGTCGCTTCTGAAGACATGGATTTAAGCACTGGAGTCATATGGATTACTTTTATGCTGCCTTTATGTGCTTTTTGGACCTGCTGAGTTCTGGTCACCATTCACTTGAATTGAATGGACCTACAGAGCTGAAATATTCTTACTTTTTTTTTTTTTTTTTTTTTTTTTTTTTTTAAATCTATGTTTGTGTTCAGCAGAAGAAAGAATGTTAAACACTTCTGGGATGGCATGAGGGTGAGTAAATGATGAGAGAATTTTCATTTTTTGGTGAAATATTAATTTTAAGTAGTTAAATTACAGTTAAGCTACTCTTAAAAAAAAGTAATTTACTTTGTAAATTCACTTTGAGCTACTAACAAAAAGTTGTGTACTTCATTGAAGCTATTTAAAGAAGAAAGTATGTTTTAGACACAATCAGATCACAGAAAACATTTGTAATGCATCAGTTCAGTAATATCACCAGTTATATGTTTAATAAGGGTGATGTTCCTTTACAAAAATTAACTGTTGTTTTACTACAATAACCATAGTTTAAACATGGTGTTTGTAGTAAAACCATAGTAAACACAAAATCATGATATACACAGTATTGCTACAGTAAAATCATAGTTACTATATGGATACTACATCACTACTGTAGTAAAACCCTGGTTAATCCTATCAAAACAATGGTTTCTGCCAATAAAAACATAGATACGACTTTCATGCTTAAAATATTACTAAAGTAAACACATGATTAATTTTCGTAAGGGTGACAAATATGGTGACAGCAGTAAATGTAACAAATGTATCCTTAATATCCACTAATGCACAAGAAAACACCCTATTTTATATAACTGAATCAAAATATAGTGATAAACAGCAGCAATACACTAAATATTTTGCGTGCAAAAAGAAGGTGAAGTCCCTTTCAGGCAGTGTGTGGCTCAAGTGAATCAGTGAATAATTTATGTGAACTAGTTCACTAGTTCAGTCATGAACAATCCGATTGCACTGACTCAATAAAATGATTTAGAGTTCCCAACACTAAAAATAAGGGAATGTTTATATGAATCAGTTCATTTACATGGAATGTCCAAAACAATCAATTCATTTAAATGATTTGGTTTTCCCAGCAAAAAAACAAAAAAACCTAGAAGTGTCACTACTTTTAGTTAACAACTCCCCAGAACTGAGAATAAGTACATGTCTCCAAACTTTAGACTGATAGTGAAATTATTTCCAAAGTTCTAAAGGAATAATTTAAGGTACATTTTCCTCAATTTAAAAGATTAATTTCCATTTATCTCAACATACTAATCTCATATGCAATACAAAGCAAATAATCAAGCAAAAATCCTTTCAAAAACTATGTGGTCAGTTTGTTCAATTTGAGATATTTTTGTAAACAAAGGTCAGTCCACTGGATGCCAATTGGCACGATGGTCACATTAGAGGCCACATCCTTCCAAAATTGCCTCATTACCCATGATTCATAACTGTGCTTAAACAAATAAAGCTGCCGTCGCTGCTTTCATCTTTAATTTCACACACTCTTTAGGTAGAATGCTGAGATCCACACAGTGGACAGATAAGGCCACCACCTGCCGTGCAGCTCTTGCCTCCAGCACACAAACTCACACACACACTGTGCCTCCAGCACCCTGCCCTGCCAAACACCACCATCACCCTGCCCTGCCAAGCACTGCCAGAATGCATGCACAGCCACAGGATGCCTGGGTCCTCACGTCATGTGTGTGCGTGTGCATTTGGGGACATATTTGTGTTTATGTGTGTGTGTGTGTGTGTGTGTGTGTGTGTGTGCCGTGTGTGTGTTTCCACCCAGAAAGCAGCTGGAACAGCACTGGGGCAGGCCAAAGGTATTAAACCTGAGCTGTTTGGCAAGCAAGGTCTCTGTATGGTGTTGCTCTGATGGGATAGAGCAACAAACAGACAGGGTCTAGCAACTACTTACATGGCACTCCAGGTATTAGGCATAGACACAGACATGGATATGAACAAACAAACATAATAATAAATAAATAAATAATATGCATGATTTATCTGTATATCATGCATAATAATATACATTAATAAAACTGCAGCATTGATTTAGCAATGAATAATCTCTTACAATGCAGTCTGTTCCTCACCCAAAGCTCTCGTATGGCTTTGTTAGAGTATAGCGAATAAATTGTGTGGTTTACTTGTGTCACTTTTATGAGAGTTGCCACTCTGAATTCTTGTTGTACAAGAGCTGCATGAAGATTTTCCATTTGTGTTCCACAGAAAAAGTGAGAGAGTGAAACAGTTGCTATTCCATTAAAATTATTATAATCCCAAGAGAAACACTTAGCACATTGCTCAGGGTGACCAAACAATGAACAGTTTGTTTGTGTGTGTGTGTGTGTGTGTGTGTGTGTGTGTGTGTGTGTTAGTGAAGAGGCTGTTACTACTGAAGAAGAAGGGGAAGCCATTATCTCTGTAATTTACTGATGATTAAAATTAGCACTGCTGATCCCCTCAAGGCTGCAGTGTGATGTGGTTTAGCCTCTAAAAGAAGCACACACACCCTGAGACCATCTCTCAACCCCCCTCTGACCACACTCCTTCCTCTTTTGCCATATTACAGCACAGCTAAAGCTAATAGTTGTCAATGTTTTGCTTTAAAATTACCCATCATGCCCAATAAGTGACAGTAATTAACAAACGCCACAAAGTCTCAAAGAGAAAGTAAGGATTTTTGTACTATAACAATCTATGACAAGACAAAATAAATTTTAACATTTCCAAAATAATATGTAGGTGGTGTTTACTTGTGCAGAAGTTGCCACCACAATGCTAGGGTTTGTGGGTTGTTGCCAGGGTGTTGCTATGCAGTTGCTAGGGTGATCTGAATGGTTTCTAAGTGATTGCTTACTGGCCAAAGTCAACAAAGCGCACCCTCAAGTCGCCATGCTATTCTGGTCCATGCATACATGTCTATGGGATTTTATCACCCATTTTATGTTCTGCCATGTGATAATTTTAAATCTGATCAACCCTCCCCCTCCATGAGCTGACCAAATTGAGATATTATTTATATCTGTAGCACAAACGTGCGCAATAATTTGCATGGCAAAACTGAATACTGAATGTTGGGTTTTTACAATCAAACTGGTCACACTGTGAATTCGACATTATTCACAGTAGCGCCATATTCTGATTTTTGATGTGAATGAAAATGAGGCTGTGAGGGATCTCTTCAAAGTCAAGCACAGTATAAAGCTTTATAAAGCTCCTAGATCCTTTCCACAACTCTACTGAATGTTTTTGGAAAGATATTTTTTCAATATTTTGTCCGCAGAATGATTTAAAAACACTTTAAACTGCCGTTCATCCCATTGAAGAGACTGTTTGTCTATCCCTTACAGCCTCGTTGTCATTCCCGTCAAAAATCAAAGATGGTGCTGCTGTGAATAAGGTTTATAGGTCAAAAGTTCTGCTGGCGAAATCGGTCTGTGCTTACTGAAATTCGAACCACTGCCCCCAGTGGCTGAAGCTGGAAGTGTTGTTGAAAGCATGGGCATGTGTGAGTGCCAGTTTCAGTGAAATGTCCACAATGTGACGCCAAAAGCAAGTAGTATTTTTTCATTGTAAATAATGTAATACAATCGACATGAATAGATGCCGACGTAAGAGTCCGGGTAGGCAAAAGAATGTTTGGGGCTCCATGAACTTGACCACCAACATCAAGATTAGAATTTTTAACACAATCGTGAAGCCAGTGCTACTCTATGGTACTGGTCCTGGAGAACCACTGTAAAAACCATAAAGACAATCCAGACGTTCATCAACAAATGCCTCAGAAAGATCCTTCGGATCTACTGGCCTGACATCATAAGTAACCAAATCCTGTAGCAGCAAATGGGACAGCAGCTAATAGATGAAAAGATCCACCAAAGGCACTGGGGATGGATTAGCCACACCCTCTGCAGAGCCGCATCCAACACAGCAAGGCAAGCTCTCACCTGGAACCCACAGGGGAAAAGAAAAAGAGGTCGGCCAAGGAACACCTGGCGCCGTGATCTGGAGGAGGACACCAAGAAAATGGGACTCACCTGGGGACAGCTGGAGCGACTGGCCCAGAATCGAGATGCCTGGAGATCTTTCGTAGGCGGCCTATACCCCACTAGGGGCAACAGGCGTAAGTAAGTGAGTCAAAATGAATGAACAATGTATTAACCCCACCCCCTAACCCAAACCCCAACCCTAAACCTAACCATCAGTGGAGTAAAAATGCAATCTTAGAGCCAACATGCAACCACTGAATCATGCTTTCCATTGTTTATGTGAATGTGATTACTTCCTGATTCCCATTGGACCAGAATACATGTCTCAGAGGTTTCTCACGCATCGGCATCAATAGCACCAGAGGGAAAGGTGAATACATTTGAACTGATATTTTTTTTTTTTTTTAATGCGGGATGGCTCTTGTCAGTAATTCGGCAGCATGAGGTTGGTTTCAGGGTACATGTACTTCCGAAAGCTGCCTGTGTGATCATGCTGATTCAAATTCCTAAACCTACACGTGTCCTATAGAAATGTTCACTAAATGTATACCCTCTAAGAAAGCAACAACAGAAGCAGAGGCTGTTTTGTCTCTGATTTCATATGATGTCTTTTGAAAGCGCTTTGAGAGTTAAATTTTTTTAAAGCTAATATTACTCAGTTTAAGATCAAACACAACTGAGTAAATTCAACATAATCACACTGGAAATCAACATGTTGCTTCCAAATGTTCATGCACCCCGAAATTGACCCCATAATGCTGAATTATTGCACGAGCAGCCTCAGAGACATGGGTTCTGGTCCTGTACAAAACAGAAAGTATTTGCATTCACATAAACTATGGTGAACACATTTCGGAGTTTGACTGTTTGGGTTAATAAAATATGCATATGCATTCCTGTTGACTGTATTACATAATTTAATTAAAATTAAAACCCATTCTGGCACCACTCTGTGGACATTTCACCTCAACAACACTTCCAGCTTCAGCCACTGGGGGCAGTGGTTCGAAATTCAATAAGCACAGACTGATTTCAGCAGCAGAACTTTTGAACTCCAGATGCTGAATTCACAATGTGATCAGTTCTTGTAGAATTCATGATAAAACCTTTAACTTTTTTCAAAAGACATTTATTTTTTTAAATACAAAAGTATCTTGCATGTAGTATACACATCAGACATAAAGTACAATTTTAAGAATGCTTTGCTGTCATTCTGGGCTCTGTCACAATATGATGCCTGTGCTTGTTCCTGTGGTGTAGGGTTTTTTTTTTTTTTTTTTTTTTTAACATCAGTAGACAGGCTCTAGCCATCTGCCATGAAATGATCCTCTGCTCACCTGGCACCACTCACTGCTAAAACACAGTATCTCCAAGCATCTCCAAGAGCTCTATCTATTCACCAGCCTCTCACATTCTTCTCTCTCTCACACACACCTTAACCTGGAGCCCTGATCACAGAGAGAGAAAGACAAGACATATTCTTGAGTGCTGACAGAACCTTATATTAGTGCACTACTGTGACATTAGAGTTCTCGGGAACATTGTGTTTGTTCTGTGTTCAGTTCATATGTGAAGGCCTTTATGTTTACTCCTGAGTGCTCCCCACAAGAATTGTCCACTAGGATCATCCAGAAAGTTTACTTATTGTCCTTAAAGTCCACAAAGTCACTGTTTTTTCCCCTCTTCAAATTGTTTGTTAAAACCCATTTCAAATATTATATGAAAATTATTTACATTATACTTTTATAATAATCTCCATCCAGATGTTTCACATTTATAAATCATAATTAAATGCTGTATCTATAAACTGCATACAAAAAAACAACAAAAGCCATTATTATATATCTAACATAAAAAGGTTTCTTCCTTAATAAATGAATTGATAAAAAAATAAAAAAATAAATCTTCTTTATAAGTTATTAAATCAAATGCAGAATATTATGTAACAGATAACAACTAAAGATCCTTAATCTATGTAAAATCATTTTACACAGGCAATTCAAGAGCTAATCCAATCAATACAAACAACGTTTTAAACGCTGCCCATTATGCCAATTTAAAAATGTCCAACAGACGATCAATTTACATTTTTTTAGGAATCAAGTGCTTACCTAATCTAAACTACAACAAAATGGAGCTGCTTTCTATTGATTAGATTTTAGATTAGGACAATTACCTGTGCTTCAGCGACTTCCAGTAGAACGTGGGCCTTTCGTTTTGAGTGTGTGTATGTGTGTGTGTGTGGGAAAAGTGAGAGAGAGAGAGGGAGGGTTTAACAATAAATAAATATAAATATATACCTTTCTGGAAAAGGTTTTGTTTTGTCTGATGTGTTAACTACAGTTTTGCAATAGACTGTAACATTATTAAAAAAAAATAAATAAAAAAAAAAAAATATATATATATATATATATATATATATATATATATATATATATATATATATAGTTAATGTCTGAATACTACATTTTTTGTAAAAACAAAAAACAAAATAAATGATTTGAAATTATTTTATTTTTTTTCTTCTTCTTCTTCGGATAAGAACACACACTTTTTGTGTACTGGTGTCTGTTTTCTCTCCATAGACTGATTTCAAATGCATGGTTAATTTTCACCCATCTCTTTTCAGAGGGCTCCCATAGCTTTAGATCGATTGAGTCACCTTGGTTAGCTATTTGTAGCCCATTGCCCGTGGAAGTGTCAGTGTTTTTGTACTGTGTGTATGTGTATGTATGTGGGGGTCGAGGGGGTGGGGTTGGGATGGGATGGGATGGGGTGGAGGGTCATAGGGATGAACGTTAGTTCCACAGTCCCTCTCTCTTCTCACCTAGCTTGATCAAAGGCAATTTTAGTTCAAGTCCATTATGCACACCCTACCGTACTCTGCCAGCTAACAGTAGCAAAAATTCACAGGAGTCTGATGTTAGTAGGAAAAAAAAAAAATGTAAATAGTAATATGTAATTTATGGCAAAATATAAATGCCTACAGCCCTTTAGACAGAGTAAAGAAAAGAGAGGGAGAGACAGATGACAAAAAGAAAATAAATTAGGCAGTTCTTAAGCGTACGGTTAAAGTCACACCTTGGGAGACTCTTTAGTGTGTGTGTGTGTGTGTGTGTGTGTGTGTGTGTGGTTTAACAGGTTTATTAAAAGCACTATTGCTGTCATTTATGCACTCACAGTTTTGCATCAGGGTGAAATAATGTAAGTGGCATTTTGAAAATCACTCTTACTCCCAATGAGATGCTTAATTTGATCAGTTTCTGGTGTGCAAGCTCTTTGTTTGGATTATATTTATATTCAAATATAGATGCTTGTGAGCGTTTGTTTATTTAATTATTTAGTTATTTATCAGTTTGGCACTCTCTTTCTTGCACTGGAACTTGTGGGAAAACTGTAAACCATCAAGCTGTATATTGTATAGCTGAAAATAAATTTGAAATTCATTTGTTAAATTGTTTATATACATTGCACTTTTTAATACATTAGATAATTACTATGGGAGCCAAACAGGAAATAATTATATAAATCTGAATGCAAAGTTGTAAATCTTAATATACTGTATTGTTATAAACCCTGAATATATAGTTGTTAATCTGAATACACAGAAATAAATTTGAATGTATAATTATATATATTTGAATATAGACTTATACATTGGAATATATAGTTATAAATCACAAATATACTGATATAAATATGAATGTGTAATTTTAAATTGGAATACATATTTATAAATCCTGGATATATAGTTGAAAATCTGAATATATACTGTAGATAGGAATTTGAAAATAAAATTATACATGTGAAATTATAGTTATAAATCCTAAATAATTATACATTTGAATATATAGTCATAAATTTATAGTTATAATTCCAGGATTTGTAGCATATAAATGTAAATCGTGAATATATATAAATCTAAATTATAGGGTTAAAATTATGTAAACATTGTAAATATGAATATTCAAAATAAGGCTACATGTACAGTATTTTTTTTTTGTCTTTTTTGATTTACAACTATATCCATTAACTTTTTTTTTTCCAGATTTACATCTATATATACAAATCTAGAACTATATTATCATATTTATAAATACATATTCGAGAGTTCAGATTCAGATTTTCTATAAACATGCCCCCCTATATATATATATATATATATATATATATATATATATATATATATATATATATATATATATATACAATCAAATGGTTATTGTAAATTCATGTTTGATACAATTATACAGAGATTTAGATTTGAATAAACATAAATTATCAGACAATTATTCACACCTCGTTTCCCTAACATTTCATCCCTAACATTCATTACCATCCATTCATCACGATGCATCAGCAGTTCATACCTGCATATTTTCATTTTATTATCTTTTGTTTGAGAAATGTGTGTGTCCTGCATCTTGATTAAAAAGAGAGGCTAATTTATTTTCTTAGTCATACTGCTGTTGAAATGTGTATTAATTCGAAAGAGAACGAGCTGAGCCAAGTTAACAATGGAAGCCAAGTGTGTATGTTTTGTATGGTGACTACATAAGATTTATAGAGACATTCATTTGAATAGATTAGCCATTTAAGTAATTCTGTAACTGAATGAGTCATGGTTCAAAGAAAATAGTAATTAGATTAACACAACAAACGTATGTTTTAAAAGAGAAAAAAGAAAAAAGAAAAAGAATAAGGAAAAAATATGCTTATTTATATATATTTTTTGTATTTTTACAACATAATACACTGAAAGTGCATTGGTCAAATATGAGGGGAACATTCCTGAGTAAGTTTTGTTACTGGAATGTGCACAAAAGAAAAGTTGGCAAAGATCAACTATGCAGACATGAATTTCAAACCAAATATAGTCTTATGAATTATTTAAATATGTGACTTTTATTTTATTTTATTTTTTTAATTATTATTCATTTAACATATCATAATTGTCTTAATAGTAATATTATTACAGATTTATTTTTGTGGTTCTATTTTCTTTAGGATAATTTGCATGTAAATTATGGCATACAATTCATGTGTTTAGTAAATTCAAACACACTTAAAAAAAAAATTAAAAAAAATAAAAATCCTCCAGAACAGTATAAATCAAAATATGATTTTATTTTATTTATTTATTTATTTAGAGTATGACAGTAACCTAGCATGAGAAGAAGACTGTGGTCTTCAGAGGTGATGTGCAGGAAGTTCTTTAATACACGTCCTCAGATGTGCTCTGTGTTCGCAGAAAAAGACAACAATCCAGACAATCTTTGACTCTGGCCCTGATGCTCATGTCTCTCTCAAGTGGAAGCACTGCGCCTCCTGAAGGTCACAAGAGGAAGTGTACTTGGCTCCACCTCTCCACTAGGTCCCTAAATCTGGTTTCCTCTGTCATATTACTGCTGTGTGCCTCTGTCTTAGCGCTTATGATCCATTTTCTCATGGCTAGGCTGATTTGAGAAGTTGCTTGCTCAGAGGAAGAGAGCAGTCAATCAATGCCACTAAAACAGCAGAGCTCCATTAGCAGCTGGTAACAGTAGCTGTGTCCTTGCGCAAGGGACTCTGATGTGGCGACTCTAGTTTATGTACTCTCTCTTTTCCTGTCTCACTTTCTAGATGACTATTTTATATATATATATATATACGAATTCACGAAACAGTTGCATATTTCAGCACTCTTATATTGTTAGTCTTATTCACTAACCAGTAACACCCACAATCCACTTTAACCTGTCATTATCTGTTCTGGTTTAGCCATGCACAAGGCAGTGTAATTTTTTTCAGTGCAAACACACTTCTATTCTATTTAAATTATAGGCTTATTATAGATTGCACATTACTCACAAAAGTCAGTGCTATTTGTCTGGTGCAGTTATTGTTGCACTATTAGCTGGTAGTTAGTGAAACTTTGTTTAAAATAGACGTTTCTATAGAGATCATGACAGCAGTAATTCATCAAATGATAGAGGAGAGCATTATAGCCTATGCATATATCCTGATGTGCCAAGCAGTAAAGCACTAGGGATGGACTATACCACTCATTTTCTTTTCAATCTGATACCAAGTGCTATCGAGACCAATATCACCATTTTTGATACCAATACCTATAAATCTATTATTTTTATAATTATTTTGTGTGTGTGTGTGTGTGTGTGTGTGTGTGTGATTTCTGGGAAGATACTTTAGCCATTTATTCAGTAGTTTTAGCCATGTATAATAAATTGTTACTATTTTTTGGCATTTAATATTACATTTTATTGTGACATTTATAGGCCTAACTACAAATTATTTGACTTCATTTTTATTTTTTTTATTTATTTTTTTATCATTTATTAATATAATATAGATAATATTATCAATGGTGTAAAAACTTTTAATGTATAGCAAATAAAAATAAAAACAAATGTCAAACCCATTAATAAATGTTACATTAAACTTTTTCGTTAGCTTTGTTTAGCTTCTTTACTATCTCTGACTGAGTGCTTTTGTCTTTCAGCATTTCTGCCTGTTAAGACAAGTGAAAAAAAAATAAATACTTCCTACCCTAAGTAAAATTGGTGAATATAGGTCTTTTTTTGCCCAATTCAAAGCTTATGATAAACATCTTTTTTTTTTTTTTTTTTTTTTTTTTTTGTGGTAAAATAATAATAAAATCACTAGCTTAAAATAACTTTTAGGATCAATATTTTTATAGAGAATCGATCCTCGATCCGGACATATGGATACTTCAACATCGATTCTCCCATTACTAACGAGCACACTTTCTGCATTTTAAGATGTAAAATTTAAGATGTGTCCAGCTGGCAGTGATGCAGGACAGTCCAAGCAAAGTACACCAGATTGTGGACATCCGCTGCATCCTCCACAACTCCACTCCAAACCGGCCTGCAAGATGAGCGTGTTTAGCGCAGTTACCTAATTCACATAATTCCTTCAGTGAATTGTGTGCTAAAACTACACAGACAGCAAGTGTAAATAAATGATGCTATCAGTGGCAAAATTCATTCTTAGTTATATCCCCTCAGTCTCGTAGCTACTCGACTGTGTCCCTTCCTGCTCGTTAAGGCTTACATTTCTCCATGTTGTGCTTTCTTGTTCTCTCTTCTCCACTCCTCCATCACTCTCTTCCAGACCCAACGGTGTCACTTACCGCACTTACCCTGCCATCACTGTACCGTTACTTTCAGTTCCTTGTTGTTTTACAGGCGTCTTTGCCTCTAAAATCTCTTTGGTTTGATGAAACCCAATACCTCAAAGCATCTTTTGTTTTACTAGAGGGGACGAAAAGGTTTTTCAGAGGAAAGCGAGAGAGTTAGAGTCTGAGATCACCCTTGGTTCTCCACCTGGCATGCCTCTCTCTCAACCATGGATTATTACAAGGAACATCTGCTCTGGGGTCGGGCAATCACTGTCAGCTGGCACCGCTAGATACGACACGTGGACCATCCCCAGCTTCTTCTCGCTCCTCGTGAAGCGTTTGATGTGTGAAGCCCTCTTATTCATCTGAGTTCGGACGCTAGGCCTGGCAAGAGGCCACCGTCTGACTGCACAAACCAAAACTTGTAGATTTACTATAAAATCATACAGATCTGCACTGCAGGGGCCAGTTGTTAAATGAGAAATAAGTATTGTATTGTTACATCGCTTAATGTGAAATGCAAGTGTAGAGTTAAGAACTTTCCTATGTATGTAATGCCATGTGGCTTTAAATCAAATATTCAATGGACATACAGAATGTTTAATGTGCACTTGGCACCAAACATCCAGCAGTCTTACAAACCTTCACTGCCTGCACATGTGGACACAGCTACAGAACACGCCAGTCCAAACAATCTACGCAGAACTTTCTGAAAACCTTTGCTGAGAGAAGAGCTTTGAAATATTACAGGTAAGAAACATGGACATGTTTCTAAAAAACTCAAAGCTGTTCTTGCTGGTGTCAAACTAATTTTATAAAACAGGTCGTTGTAAAACAGACTGATCTCACTGTGCATTTTGGGACAGGAGGCCGAAAGGTCTTCTGCTGATATCAGTCAATGCTTACCGAAATTAAACACCACTTCCCCCAGTAGCCAAACGAATGGACACGTGTGAGCTCCAGTTTCTGAGTGAAATATCTTCAGAGTGGTGCCAAAAGCGAGTTGTTTTTAGTTGTAAATTATGTATTACAGTCAACAGGAATAAATTGTTTTAACCACATGCCCTAGCCCAAACCCCAAACCTAAGCCTAACCATCAGTGGAGTAAAACTTACATTTTAGAGTGAAAAGGCAAACTCCTTTTCACTCTAAATAGCAAAGATGTCAGGTGTGAGATGGCACTTGTCAGCATCTCAAAAGTATCGGGTCAATTTCAAGGTACCAGAACATTCGGTAGCAACATGTGGACTTCCCATGTGATCATGTTGACAGAACACAGCGGTCTCACATTTAAAAGTGGAAAGTCTTTCAACTTCACCTAGCATCTTAATAAAGCAGTGTGACGAGTAGGAGGGTGGGGCTGGGCTGTGACTACGCACGCCCGGACCCCAATCGGGCTAATCAGCCGAGGAGAGGGATATGCCGGATGCGGCAGTTCAGGAGAGAGAGAGCCACACGCAGCTGCCATGTGTTTGTGTTTGTGTTTGTGTCTTTTTGTTTAAATTAAATATTACTTTGGCAGTTCAGCCAAAAGTCAGAGGGTGGAGGAGTGGTCAAGGACCAAGCGATGGCGTGTCTGGGAACCGGCAAGCAATTTTTCTCTCTCTCTCCTCTCTCTCTCTCACTGTCGCTCCACCTCGCCCTTTTCCTCTCCTTTTTTTGCCTTTTTCGCAGCACTTAAATACAGAACAAGACACATTGCAATGATCAAACAAGTCCATCTAGCGTATATGTATCATGTTGTTTATCACAATGCTTGTCCTGCCATTTTATAAAAGCAATAAACCACTTGAGGCTTGTGTTAGTGATTTCACCTCAGCTCCAGTTTTTCACCCCTTTACTGTGGTAAAATCACTGTGGCGCATAGCCTCAAGTGACAAAGCTTGAAATGTTGTTGTCACGAAATGCAGCCAAGATCAGAAAACCTTGATAACATTAGTAATGGAGTATTGAAGCCTGACTGATGTAAAATTAAAGCAGCACTGATTGCTGGAGATAAGCAGAAGATATGAAAACTTCTAAGAGGTTAAGAAAAGGTCATCAGTCTCAGACTGTGTGATGCTTTTATCTGGACATCTCAATCCCTGTACCACTTTTTTTCTGAGCCGTTGCACCAAACTTCAAAACCAGACATAATCTCTGTTCAGAGCAGGGCCCCCTTTCCCAGTGCTCTTGCTCTGTCTCTATCTCTCTCCCCCGCCGGGGCATGAGACATCATGGCATGCTGTATTGCTGTGTCAGGTGTTATTAGGCTGTGAGGAGTGGCAGCTCCATCACTCTGATGCTCGTGTCCACTCCAGGGCGGATGGGGGGCAATTGCTTACACTCAGTACATTGACAGAGCAGGAGGTGATTGGCAGCAACATGGCCCTGTCTGGGATGGGAGGGCAACAGCTCTGCAGAGGTGCTATTCCAGCAACTCGCAATGAAATGCACTCACAAACAAAGGCATGTATGTTTTTACGTTGGGCTGCAACAACTAATCGATAAAATCGATAATAATCAATAATAGAAATCATTGACAACGAATTTCATTATCGATTAGTTGGAAATGTGCAGCAAGCACAGAGAAGCTGTGCCAGTGACGTCACTTTACAGCCCAGTGAAAATGTGTTGCATGATAAAACTCGTTTGAAAAACAACGGAGACAATTTGAAGCGTACAAAACACATCCTAAGTTGTCCAGCGCACGAGAGCACTTTATAAACACTTCAAAGAAGATCATAGTAAGCATACAGTTTTATGTGGAGCGGTTACTGTTTCAGGTGTGTTGAAAGAGTGATTGTGCTGTTTGATGCGCTTAAGAGTTGTTTCTCTCCAGCACATAACTTAAATTTTACTGCTATTTTCTATGTTTTGTATACATGTTACAAATTGAATATCAGGCGTGTATTTCGCAAAACTGTTTGTTTTTATCACATGCGAGTCCAACCGATCGCAATGGAGAAAGGAAGCGCCATCATTTTGATTAAACTCGTGCAACATCATAACTCGATTTCAGTTTCAATGTAATCAGTTATGCAGCTTTCATGGATATCATGCTTATGTTTCACAGGTCAAAGTGTGCCGGTTTTTAAAGTGTTTTAGATTATTTCTCCTCCTCAAAAGAGTGTATGTAATACAATGGGCAACAATGCTATTTTCAGCGCGATAGTGAATCTCCACAGCGTTAACAGATGATTGTGCTATATTAAACTGTGTTTAATGCTGAATATAATGTATAATAATAACACTAAAGGTCCTGATATTTGATAGTCTTCCTGATAATGCCAAATGTAATATCTGATTTCACCAGTAAATTTATACTATGGCAAATATTATTTTACTGGATAAGAATACACATATTTTTGAAAAGAATAGTTTAGAAACATGTAATCAGTGACAATACTATTTTAACATTTACAATATTAATTTTAAAAAAATACTTAAAATGTATGTAATCAGTGACTGTGTACAAGCATATGTATCTAACATAATTAGGAATTTTCAGCTGGTCAGAATTATTCATATTTCTATTCTGGTGTCCATCCCTGAAGGGTCATCATAGAATAAACAGTACTTTTTGTTCATTTTTACAAGTAAAGGAAATTAACTGTTTTGCATATGTCCTGAAAGTAATAATAATGATAATAATAATAATAATAATAATAATAATAATAATACTAAATTCAAACTTTTCATGATATAAAACAAAACAAAAACATATTTTAATAAAATACAGGAAATAAAATGTTTTTATATGACTAATCGAAGAAATAATCGAAGATTAATCGATTATCAAAAGTATTGACATCGGATCCGTTTGCTCATACCAGCGTTCCCACCCTTTTTGACCACTGAATTTCCATGACTTTTCCATGACCTTTCCAGGCACGAATGATTTCTGGATATATTAGATTTTTAAAAATCATTTTAATTCAGACTGGTTTGCTTATAAATATTTATGGCTAATTCATTGAAAAGAACAGATTCAAAATGTTTCACTGGCAAATAGGACATCACAAAAAAAAAAAAAAAAAAAAAAAAAAAAAAAAAAAACAATATCTACACAAGAACAATATCTAGCTCATATAATTCAGAGCATAAACTACATAACAAAATGGTAAACTACAAAATGGTATCTCTGTTGTGCACCATCTCCGTGTTTACATTTGTGACTCCTGCTGCACGTATTTACATGTGTTTGCTCATGTAAACATTGACGGCGGAGAATACTAATTAATTTCCAGGACTTTTCAATGATTTTTATTTTTATGGACATCCATGACTTCTTCAGGCCTGGAAAAAACAATATTAAAATGATCTGATATATCAAGGCTTTCCATGACCATGCAAAACCTATCAGACAGTGTCAACGTCTATTATGTTGTCTGGTCTGGTATATAGTCAATATTTGGAATATTTACATTGATTGCCATGGTAATGACATCATTATAATTGCTAAAATGTAACTGATTTTGTGTGGACACAGTTAATTTTATAATAAATTAACTGCCTGTGTGTTAATCTTCAATGTTTTTGCCATTACATTTTTATCCGTATATAATTTTTTGTTTTGTTTTGTTTTGTTTTTTGTTTTTTATTCAGACCACTATCGCTGTTGCGCACCATCTCTGTGTTTACATTTGCAACTCCCGCTGCACGTGTTTACATGTGTTTGCTTCCGTGAATGTTGATGGGAGAGAATAGCACGATGGATGCCGCGACTGGCCCCCTCAGCTAGGGCCCTGGGGCTTCAACCCATGTTCAACCCGTGCATCTGTCAATTCACTTTCATGTGTTTACAGATGCCTCTTAACCTTTAAAACAGGGCTGATGCACCGACGAATCATGGTCCATAGGAACAATTACTAATGCAACATCTATGCATGTATGCTATGCTCGTGTCTATTATGACATCACGCTGACTGGCAGTGTTTTGTTTGTTTTGTTCACAATTCTTATGTTTTTTGTCTTGGATGTTGTCTGCCTTATTGTCTACAACAGACAAACACTTTTGGACATTGGTTCAGCAATTTCACACCGTAAACCGGACTTCAAATTCCTCAATGCCGAACCGCTGGTTACAAACACGCAAGCGGAGCCCTTTGTCTGGGCTGCACGGCTGGGGAAACAGAGCCGGCGTTCTCATCAGAGTAAGATGCCGTGCAAATCGACCCCCGCTATCCAGTATTCTACTGGCAAATGTTCAGTCTCTGGATAACAAGCTCTGTGAGCTGAAAGTGCGGATCTCTTTCCAACGAGAGACGAGGGACTGCTGCATTATCTGCCTTACAGAAACTTGGATGTCTGTGGAGATTCCAGACTCAGCCATTGAACCCGCGGGGTTCTCTGTGCACCGAGCGGACAGAGCGAAAGACCTCTCAGGTAAAAGCAGAGGTGGTGGTGTATGTTTTATGATCAACAAATCCTGGTGTGATCAGAGGAATGTACATTCTATCAAGTCTTTCTGCTCTCCTGATCTGGAATTTCTCATGCTTCTGTGTTGACCATTCTGGCTACCGAGGGAATTCACAGCGGTGATTATCACTGCTGTGTACATTCCGCCACAAGCCGACACAGACCGGGCACTCAAGGAACTGTATGGGATTATAAGTGAGCAGGAAACCACGCACCCTGAGGCCGCATTCATTGTGACCGGGGACTTTAATAAAGCCAGTTTCAAATCAGTCGCACCAAAATACCACCAGCACATTAGTTTCAACACACGAGGGGACCGGGTTTTGGACCATTGCTACTCTCCCTTCCGGGAAATATGAACTTAATGTGCAGACCTCTGCTTTCAATTCCGGGAACACGGAGGAGCATAAACAAGCCAGTTATGCTATCAGAACAGCAAAACGCCAGTACAGGAACAAGATTGAAGGACAGTTTAACACTACCAACTCAAGAAGCATGTAGCAGGGAATTAACATCATCACGGACTTTAAAGGGAATAAAAACTCCGCCATGAACACCGCTGCCTCTCTCCCAGATGAGCTAAATACTTTTTATGCTCATTTTGAGGGAAATAACACCGCCCTCGTGGAGAGAGCTCTCGCGACCGAAGCTACAGAGGTTAGTTCACTCTCCGTCTCTGTAGCGGATGTAACCCGATCCTTCCGACGGGTGAATATCCGCAAAGCCGCGGGCCCAGACGGCATTCTGGGCCGCGTCATCAGAGCGTGCGTGAACCAGCTGGCTGGTGTTTTTACAGACATTTTCAATCTTTCCCTCTCTTTGTCTGTAGTCCCCACATGCTTTAAAACAACACTTATGTGAGAATGCTGTTTGTAGACTACAGCTCAGCATTCAACACCATAGTGCCCTCCAAGCTAGATGAGAAACTCCAGGCTCTGGGCTTAAACAGCTCGCTGTGCAGCTGGATCCTGGACTTCCTGTCAAGGAGACGCCAGGTGGTTAGAATAGGCAGCAACGTCTCCTCATCACTGACCGTCAACACTGGAGCCCCACAGGGCTGTGTTCTCAGCCCACTCCTGTATTCCCTGTACACACATGATTGTGTGGCAACACATAGCTGCAATGCCATCATTAAGTTTGCTGATGACACGACGGTGGTAGGTCTGATCACTGACAATGATGAAACAGCCTACAGAGAGGAGGTGCACACTCTGACACACTGGCCAAAGGAGCTTGTGGTGGACTTCAGAAGAAAAGACAGAGAACACAGTCCCATCACCATCAATGGAGCACCAGTGAAGAGAGTCAGCAGCTTCAGGTTCCTGGGTGTCCACATCACTGAGGAACTCACAAGGTCCATCCACACTGAAGTCGTTGTGAAGAAGGCTCATCAGCGCCTCTTCTTCCTGAGATGGCTGAGGAAGTTTGGCATGAACTGCCACATCCTCACACGGTTCTACACCTGCACTGTAGAGAGCATCCTGACTGGCTGCATCTCCGCCTGGTATGGCAATAGCACAGCCCACAACCGCAAAGCACTGCAAAGGGTGGTGCGAACTGCCAGACACATCATCGGAGGTGAGCTTCCCTCCCTCCAGGAAATATATACAAGGCGGATCATCAGAGACTCCAGCCACCCGAGCCAATACTGTACATTCTATATATACTACTATATATACTTTTTTATTTATTGAATAATGTGTATCTATATTGTGCGTATTGTATACTGTACAGTGTATGTTATTATTTGTATATTGTTGTGTGTAATTATGTGTATATTAGACTTTAAATTGTGTTGTGTTAATTTGATGTTATTGTAAATTGGTATGTCTCATCACTGTCATGACTGCTATATTGATCGGAACTGCACCCAAGAATTTCACACACCATTGCACTTGTGTATATGGCTGTGTGACAATAAATGTGATTTGATTTGATTTGAACTCATGAAGCACATACAGTATCTATTGGGGGCCTTAGTGTATTTACTGTACACATTCATGCACATGCTTTGTCTGAAACCGCACACTATTCAATACAAAGTGAATGTCCAACCTGGTCTCATAGAATGAACGTTACTCTATAAAAACAAAATTCAAACTGACTTTTATGTGCTGCTGTCAACATTTCACTGCAGTTTCCTGGTGAAATGAACACTAGAGATGCTACAACAAGTGTGTGTTTTAGTCAGTGTCACACAAATCATTAGTATAATTGCTGATTATGACTTTATAAACACTTGTTTTACACTGTATTACTCAACCCCCATTATGTTATTGTAGCAGGATATGATAGCTGTGCGGTATGTGTAAACTTCACTCCCCTGGCCTCAAAAGGCGCACTAATGACTGACGCTAGAGGCTGTAGCCTTTAGCCTCCCTGTTAGCGCATCCGCCTTCCATGCCGACTGACGCCGGTTCAAACCCCACTCGGAGCGGGTCGTGCAGGATGGTGCAGTGGTGCCGTGACCGGGATGGGAGCGTGGTTTAGGGGGGTGAGTTTAACGGGAGCCAGCTGGTACGTGACAGCTGTGCAGTATGTGTAAGCCTCACTCCCCTGGCCTCAAGATGCACACTAGCGACTGACGCTAGAGGCTGTAGCCTTTAGTCTCCTCTTTAGTGTGCCCACCTCCCATGCCGGCTGGGCAAAATTAAATGAAAACGAAACAAAAGATTCTCCTCCCGGCCCTCCACCGGGGCATGGAGTGGTCTGCTTACCAGCTCCGGAGAAGTGGGTCTCCTTGCCCCTGGATCGCCCGTCTCAGGGGCACTTCGAAGCCTTACTCGGGTTCTTGGTGGCCAGCTGTGAGATGGGTGGTGTCTGCTTCCTGCACTGGGCTCCACACCGGGGCCGGGCCACAGGGGCGGGCTGCGGCGGAGCCGGCATTGTAGTTGCAGGAGTACGCCCTTGGTGACGAGCAGACGGGGTGCGGGGTCTTGTTCCGATGGGGACGTCAAGGAACCGTGCCTTGTCAGCCTCGCGCATCTCAACCAAGTTGAGCCAAAGGTGGCACTCCTGGACCACCAGGGTGGATATCGCCTGCCCGAGAGACCGCACCATGACCTTCATCACCCGGAGAGCGAGGTCGGTCGCCGAGCACAGTTCCTGCATCAATCCCGGGTCAGAAATACCCTCGTGCAGTTCTTTTAGCGCCTTGGCTTGGTGTACTTGCAGGAGAGCCATGGCGTGCAGGGCGGAGGCGGCTTGTCCAGCGGCACCGTAGGCTCTAGCTGTCAGGGACGATGTAAACCTACAGGTCCTGGATGGGAGTTTCGGGCGCCCACACCAGGTGGCGGCGCTCTGCGGACACAGGTGTATGCCCTGGCCGCTCCACCATTGAGTGTAGCGAGAGCAGGGGAGCTGAAAGACTGGGACCAGGCAGTAAAAGGTGCCTCACACGATCTTGTCAGCTCCTCACACGCGAGGGTTCATGGGAGACCAGAGGGTTCCACTCTAGCCCGACGCTCGCGGCCACCCGGGAAAGCATGTCCGTCATTTCCGCATTGGCCTGGGACTGGACGACCACTCCTGAAGGAGGAAGCCCAGTCGAAGCCTCTGCATCCAACTGGATGAGCCCGCTCTCCGATGCTGCACTCCATAACTCGTCTTCTTCCCGGGCTCCGAACGAGATGTTGAACTCACCCTGGGACGAGCCGGCGATCTCGTCTGAGTGCCCGACCTGAGCAAGAGAGCGTGCTGGGGAATGGGAGGTCCGTGGGGGGATACCCGGTGGAGGTGGTCCCATTGAGGTCCCCAAATCGCCCCCAGTGCTAACCGGCATGGCCTCATACCCGTAGGTTGAAGGACCGAGGCGGGGAGCCGCTGGGATAGCTTGCTTTCTTACGAATGCAAGCCGCGACCGCAACATTGCCATGGTCATGTTCTCGCAGTGAGGACAAGACCCATCCACAAACGATGTCTCCGCGCGAGCAGCACCCAGACACGAAAGACAGAGAATCGTGGCCATCAGAAGTGGAGAGATATCAACCACAACCAGGAATAACACACAGACGGAAAGGCATCTTTAAAAAGACATTCCGTGTGTGCCGCTCTTTTAGAAAGAAAATACACTTTTTTTTTAGAATATACTCTTTTAGACGTTTCTGCCAAAGCGCCCAGGGGCGTTCTCTGCACTCCACGGGTGCAGAGGGGGAGAAGCTGCTGAAATGCGCCGTAGAATCCAGCAGATGAGGTGAATGAACTTCACAGATGAATTCAGCTCCCATGAATGGAACCGCTCGGCTCCGAAGAGAAAATCTGCATGAGTGGTTGCATACCAGCTGCTTTTATACCCGTATGTCCAGGGGAGTGGCATTCAAATTCAACTCGCCAATTCTCATTGGCCTTTTTCCAAAAAGGCAGAGGTGTTTGGGGCTCCCAAGTGTGACCCCTAGTGTCACTACATCAACACAACGTCGAGTGAGTGACAGATAGGGACCAACTTTGCATGCAGAGTCAACATTTGAAGTGGGGCATAATTCAGCTAATCAATTCAATCGATTGTCTTCAGACAACTATTGATTGCTTATTTGCCATAACAATCATTTCTATTAAACTCCTCATCAGTCACTAAAGATACACATGCCATTTTCCATTTTCCATTTGACTTTATGCATATTAGTTTTAGTGTAGTAATTAAAATGGGTCAGTTAATATGATTGGTAATACAGTTGGACTGCTCTGTATCACAGATCAATGAACCAATACTATTAGCATAGAGTCCATTTAAAAAGAACATTCTGGTAAAGACAAGGGTGGGTTTAAATACATACATACTGTCATACATACAGTCCCTTGACTGAAGAGCCCTTCGAAACAACAAGGCTTTTCTCTGAATTAGCATATCAGCTTCAATCTCAGTAACTTTGCCTTGAGAAGAGAATATGTTGGAGTCTGTGTTAAGATGTACCGATACTCCATCACATAATAATTCTCTTAAAATAATGATCTTTCTTTGGGCTATGGGTCTTTAGGAACTGTTCTGCACCGAAAGCTACACTCATAAAGTCTTCATTTCTACAATTGGATATTGGAGAACTGATTTTTCCTCTGTGTGAACAAATAACCCTCCACCATGACAGGTTAGGGTCTGTCTGAGTTTGTGGCACATTGCAGAGCTTACATTGTTTGCTGCTCATAACTCCATTATGTTTTGAGAGCACACAGCACTATCATGAGGTAAGAGGGTGGCAATGGAAGTGGACCTGTGGAAAGTTGAGAGGTTAGATTTTATTTTTTACTAGCTGAACCTTACAACAGATTAAACCCCATCGGGAAGTTCCTGTAGCTATCTGTAATAATGCAGAAGTTCTTAAAGAGAGTTAAGATGGCAATGTACTTCTAGCGAAATCAAAGAAAGAATGTTTTTGTTGTCATTTTGAACTAAATCTGGCCAAAAATAATGTGTTTTTAGTTTGTTGCAGTGTTGCAACCTTACAGTTTCTTGCAACCTGCCATCAATTAGCTTTTTATAGGTTTTTTAGTGAAATTTAAATATTTAAACAATTGTGAAGCATGTGACAACCTGCATTGATATAAACTTAACATTGATTAGAAAAACCATTGTACTGAGAATACCTTTTCGAAAATCTGTCTTGTTAGATACCCAACATACTACAGCACTGCAATAAAAAAAATAAAAATAAAAACAAATAATAAAAAAAATATTAAATTATACTTTTATTATGAGTCAAAACTTTATTGTTACTGAAACCATACTGGCTTTTGTTAATAAAAAAAAATGCCCTCACTTTTTTGTATTTTTTTTTATTGTGGATTTGCTTGTTCATGTTCATTATTATTGAGGCGATGCTTTGTTATGTCAGGAGCTAAAACAGTGTCTGGCCAGAACAATAACTTATTTTGGAGATCAGAGCATCACATGCAAGTGATTCCATTAGGATGTTCATGAATATCCCCAACACAGATAAAGTTCAGTATTGCAGCAGGCCTGTCAACAGCACTAAAAAAAAAGACTGCTGCACCAGCTACAGGTAAATAAAAGGCATGTTTGTAACTCGCTTGGACTGAGCTTGACTCAAGATCACCTTTATGACCTCATTTGTACTCAAATAGCTCTTTTCTGGCCGGCTATGTTGACAGAAAACAACTCATAAGAAGCTGCAATCACACAATGGCTCAGGTGGTTCAAATAATTCGGAGCCTTGCAGTTAGCTGGCAGGTTAGCGTGGCATCCTTATTTGGTTTCATGGGTAGCAGTGTGAGGCAGGTGATGATATATAAATGGACTATTGGCTGGTTCGGCCCACAGAAATGGAGAGGACTTGGACAGGGATAGTGGGGAAAGTGCCAGGTTGCTTACTGGAGCCCTCGCCAGCAAGCCGAGGCACATTAGCACAGGCTGTAGCATCTGTGAGCCGAGCGGCTCTCTCCTCACTGCAGGACCATATGGAACAGACAGGATGTTGAGCACTAATTAATTTGAGTGCAGAAGATTCACAAAACAAAGAGAGATATAAAGTCCACCACCCCTCTTTTCAGACCCATGCTTTTGCTTTCGATTAAAGTATTTGTTTATTATTTATTATCTCAATCGACTACATCTTAAACATCAGATTGCAAGGTTTTTATTACAATTTGTTATGTTGCAGATAGGAATAGGATTTGTCACCATTTATATCATTTCAGATTAAACATGTAATTACAACATAATTACAAAGCAGACACTATTAAGGCTCAGTGGGCAGAATAGCACAATATAGACTTGTAAGATTATATTGAATCAGTATGGGAAATTCATATTACATTTAGTTTTTTTTTTTTATATTAGTTTTTTATTTGAGCTGTTGAATTTATCACGTTACCGCATTAATTTAACATTCTGAATGCTATTTTTTAAGCTATTAATGCATTTATCTATATGACATTAGATTCTGGGTCTCTGTGTAAGTTCTAAACACTGGTTGGAATAGGGCCGAACCTTTTCAATGTGTCCAGGGTCAATACACTGACGTACACAACACAATCACACACAACAGCGATTCTGTGTTAAAGATCAAGTGACGGAGAAAGGACCCCTTAGCCATTTTATTTTATTTATTTATTTATTTATTTTTTTTGTACAATACAAATAACATAAAGTGCTTTGCAGCCTTTGTAAGTGGAATTTAAATACCACAGAAGCACAGAAGCATGTAAAGTCTTAACTATCACCTAAAAGTGAAACACACGATACATGATACTGATGAGGGACCACATATACAGTATATATATATATATATATATATATATATATATATATATATATATATATATATATCCTCCCGAGACCCGAGCATGACTGCTTTGCGCATTTTCCATTTCCCTTTTTGATTTGTAACTAGTAGCCCCTTTTAAACATGCGGAAAAAAAAAAAAAATAATAAATAAAAAAAAATGTCCTCATACTGTATGTGGACAGCGGGACTAAGTTGTGAAATTTTAAATAATACCAAGCAATAGAAAGTCAATTTGTTTTTGTTGTTTTTTTTTTATTTTATTTTTTTTATTCTTTTCGGTTATTACATTTTTTAATTATGTTTCCATAAGAAGTGTTGGATATTCATGTTTTTAAGATGTTACAGACATTACAGTTGATTTTCTGTAAAGCTTCTTTGGAACAATTTGTAATGGGAAAAGCACAAATAAAAAACTACAAATAAAAATGATTTGATTTGACTTGTATGTTACAATGTTTAATTTTTCTTTACTATATTCTCTCATTGCACTGTCAAAAAAACAAGTGATAGCCAGTGCTGAAGCATTTTACCAATCAGAAATGAGCCAAATTAATTCTTATACACTTACTGGCCAGTATCATCCAGTCAACCATGTTAAAATAACATTTAGCATTATAAATTCTGAATCTATGTACTGATTATCATTGTTCCATGTCTGCCAAACATGTTGAGTGGTACAAATATCATCTGCAGCCTGAAACTGAACTTTTGGTCCAGTGTTAGGAAATCTATAGAAGGCTCCCTTGTTCCCTATTTAGTGAATGACTTAACCTCCAGTGCACTGTCCATCTGCACTGGTCTCAGAACAGTTCAAAATGCACCTTAATTTCATCCTAACTCCATATAAAGCCTCTGAAAACAAGTTTTTTCAGCTTTTGGATGAACCCATTGATTCACAATGTGAAAATGCACAGTAAATATAGGATTTATAAAATAGCAAAAATCGGAAAATAGTCCACTAAAGTGGTCATTGTGTTTAACAGTGTGCCATTTAGCAATAAATCACTAAATTTTTACAAATGGCATATCGTATGAAAATAGAGACTCTAGTTTTTTTACTCAAACAGGTTTCAATATAAAAACTTAATTTGGTTTCTTACCAGATGTAGTTTTGCTGCCGTTTCTCCAAAAAGACAAACTTCACTGAGATCGGTGGCATGTTTTTATTTGTCAAATGACTCGGTTTTACAAAATTTTAACCCTTTACTGATAGCCCAGAGTGTCATGATCTGAGACCAGCTGGTTTAAATGAAAGAAAATGAAAGACACACACACACATGCACACACACACACACACACACACACACACACACACACACACACACACACACATATATACACTACCTGTCTACCTAAAAAATATAAAGAATGAGTAAGTGTCTCAAAACTTTTGACCGGTAGTATACACACACACTACCGGTCAAAAGTTTTGAAACACTTGACTGAAATGTTTCTCATGATCTTAAAAATCTTTTGATCTGAAGGTGTATACTTCAATGTTTGAAATTAGATTTGTAGACAAAAATATAATCGTGGCACCATATTAATTTATTTCATTATAAAAATAAAATTTAATAAAAATTTAATTCAAAAGTTTTTGAAATTGATGACTTGGACCAAATAATAAAGAAAAACAGCCAATAAGTGCCCAACATAGATGGGAACTCCTTCAATACTGTTTAAAAAGCATCCCAGGGTGATACCTCAAGAAGTTGGTTGAGAAAATGTCAAGAGTACATGTCTGCAAATTCTAGGCAAAGAGTGACTACTTTGAAGATGCTAAAATATAACACAGTTTTGATTTATTTTGGATTTTGTTTAGTCACAACATAATTCTCATAATTCCATTTATGTTATTGCATAGTTTTGATGGCTTTACTATTACTATAAAAAAAAAAATATATATATATATATATATATGTACAGTATATACACTCACCAGCCACTTTATTAGGTACATCTGTACACCTACTTATTCATGCGATTATCTAATCATCCAATCGTGTGGCAGCAGTGTAATGTGTAAAATCATGCAGATATGGGTCAGGAGCTTCAGTTTATGTTCACAATAACCATCAGAATGTGGAAAAATGTGATCTCAGTGATTTAGACCATGGCATGATTGTTGGTGTCAGACGGGCTGGTTTGAGTATTTCTGTAACTGCTGATCTCCTGGAATTTTCACACACAACAGTCTCTAGAATTTACTCCGAATGGTGCCAAAAACAAAAAACATCCAGTGAGTAGCAGTTCTGTGGGCGAAAATGCCTTGTTGATAAGAGGGGTCAACGGAGAATGGTCAGATTGGTTAGAACTGACAAAGTCTACGGTAACTCAGACAACTGCTCTGTACAATTGTAGTGAGCAGAATATTATCTCAGAATGCACAACATGTCGAACCTTGAGGCAGATGGGCTACAACAGCAGAAGACCACATTGGGTTCCACTTCTGTCAACCAAGAGCAGAAAGCTGAGGCTGCAGTGGGCCTACCATTTGTGTACCTCAGTAGAAATCCAGATTAGTCAGACCAGGCGACGTTTTGCCAATCGTCTACCGTCTTGTTTTGGTGAGCCTGTGCCCACTGCAGCCTCAGTTTCCTGTTCTAAGCTGACAGTAGTAGTACCCAGGGGGGTCTTCTGCTGCTGTAGCCCATCCGCCACAATGTTCGACGTGTTGTAGGTTCAGAAATGCTTTTCTGCATAGAACTGTTGTAACATGTGGTTATTTGGGTTTCCGTCACCTTCCTGTCAGCTTGGAACAGTCTGGCCATTGTCCTCTGTCCTCTGTCATTAAGAATCCTTTTTCACCCACAGAACTGCCGCTCACTAGATGTTTTTTTTTTTCATTCTCTTTTCACTCTAGAGCAGCGCTACTCAGCACCAATTATATCATCATCAGAAATATATTTATCAGCAGCCTATCAAATCTGTATGAATTGTTAGGTGTTCATTTTCATGAGGATTTATGCTAGTTCTCTAGATTGCTGGATCACTTTAGAGAGGGAATTCAACTGCAAGAGGATGTAAAAAAAAAAAAAAATAATAATAATAATAATAATAATAATATCTGAGCATGTCTGATGTTATGAGAGCGGCGGTCGTTCTGCATGTGCGTTCATACCCAGTACATGTGCGCTCACCCTCATGCCATCCCAGATGTGTATGACTTTCTTTCTTCTGCAGAACACAAATTAAGATTTTTAGAAGAATATCTCAGCTCTGTTGGTCCATATAATGCTAGTGAATTGGTCAGAACTTTGAAGCTCCCAAAATCACCCAAAATCACATAAAGACAGCATACAATTAATCCATAAACCTCCAGTGGTTAAATCCATATAAATCAAAAGCAATATGATAGGTGTGGGTGTGAAACAAATCAATATTTAAGTCCTTTTTTTACTATAAATCATAACTTTCACTTTTACATCTGACAGTCACATGTGGTGCCTGTTTAGGTTCACTTTCACATCTGAAAGGGAAAGTGGAGATTTATAGTAAAAAAAAGCCAAAGACTTTTTTAGTTTTAAGTTTAAAGGTCCAGTATGTAACAATTTTCATGTAATATTTGCCTTTTTTGACAATGTGTAAACAGCTTGTAACGCAACTTAAAAAATGAGCCCTTCCCGGACTTCCTAGGTTGCCTATTAAAGCCTGTAGACTGATTTTCATGCGAAGGGAGCGGGTCACTTTTGCCAGGAAAATCCAAAGGATGTGACGTTTATGCATGCTCCTGAGAGCCTTGCCTCAGTGCTTCTCTTCCGCTATTCAACAGCGTCAACAAACTGCAACACTAGATAACGTTATCTTAGAGATGAAATCCAGCAAACGGCCGGCTCCCAGCACAACACCAACTCCTACACAAACTCAGAGTAAGCCAAAAAAAAAAACTAAAAAACGAAACATTTATCTACTGAATCCCGTCTGGCTAAGCGGGAACGTGATTGTGGTCAAGCGAAAACTAGAGTGAACATCGGCAGGGCATTTGATTCTTGAACGGACCTTCATTCGGTTTTGGGGTTCAAAACCTACCCTGAATTGGCGTTCTTCTTATTGGACAGGTAAGCTTACATAACTGCAAAGCACGTGAAATATAGTGCCATATGGATTGATCTGTGTAATTTGAGCTAAACTACAAAACACATGAAATGAATGCTAGACAATGTTCAAAATAATGCAAAAAGACCCATTCATTAGTGTAATGTAACTTGGTTATACAGAAAATATGTACATTATATTATTATAAAACAATAGTGCATCGATATATCAAAATGACAGTTGTGATGGAATCACATCAATACTGAATTGTGTCAACATATTTATAATGTACACTCTATTTTATAAACAGCTACTGTCCTCATCCACCAAATTTAGCTAACAGCTATAGATAAAGGAGTGAGCTGGCATCCACCAGAGGGTGGAGGAGCAGTTGAGGACCGGGCAACAGCGTACCGGGAGCCGGTGAGCAAGTTCTTCTCTCTCTCTCCTTTCTCTCTCTGTCGCTCTGCCTCACTCTTTCCCTCAGCCCTTTCCCTCCCCTCATCTCTCCCAGGGCTCCAAAAGGCAGGGAAGACCTGCCGGCAGGCACGGCCGTAAGGGCAACACCCCACCCTCCAGGAAGGGAGGGGTGTGCATCATGCCGGGGGTTTCCCCAGTCTGAGTCGGGCAACGGAGGAGTTTGACGAGGAGGAGGGGGGGGCGGGGCCGGGACATGAGGACACACGGCCGGCCCTGGATCGGGCTAATCAGCCGGGAGGGGGATAAAGATGAGCCGGAGGCACCAGTTCGAGAGGGAGAGAGACGCACGTGGCCGCTTTGCATGTGTCTCTGCATTTGTTTATGTTTGTTTTATGTTGAGTTTTATTATTAAACTTTACATTGACTGTTTAGCTTGTTCCCGCCTCTTCCTTGCCCATCCCTTTCCCAGTTACAAGAGCATTGTGTTGATGATGTCTTATACATGGTTTAAAGTTGCTAATGAATCATGGGGACAGGTTGAATGTAAACATGTTGACACACATGGGGAAAAACACTTGCTCTTCTTTTGGTACATAGGATATATAGGACTTGTTTAATGTTGTTTGGGATTTCATAATCTTTCAGAGAGAAAAAAGGTCTCTTCAATCAAGTCAATAAAGATGTGGCATTTTGAAAGTGTTTTCAAAAAACAAAACTTATTGCTTGAGTCCTTAAAATCAATTAATTATGTAAATGGCTGACCAGTGTAGTTATTTACAAAAAAGGGCTTATCACTTTACTAGATGAAATGCACATTCAAAAATAATTTATAATTATTTGAAATGCTGATCAATTATTAATAATCATATTATTCATCAGAAGGCTTGATCTTAATTAAGGTGCCACTGATTACCACCTGTGGAGTCACGAGTTCGAATTCAGGGCATGCTGAGTGAATCCAGCCAGGTCTCCTAAGCAACCAAATTGGCCCGGTTGTTAGGGAGGGTAGAGTTACATGGGGTAACCTCCTCATGGTCGTGATTAGGGGTTCTCGCACTTAATGGGGCACGTGGTAAATTGTGCATGGATCGCGGAGAGTAGCATAAGCCTCCCATGCTGTGAATCTCCACAGTGTCATGCACAATGAGCCACATGATAAGATGTGCAGATTGAATATCTCAGAAGTGGAGGCAACTGAGACTTGTCCTCTGCCACCCGGATTGAGATGAGTAACTGTGCCACCATGGGGACCTACTAAGTAGTGGGAATTGGGCATTCCAAATTGGGAGAAAAGGGGATAAAAAAAAAATAAATAAATAACAAAAATTAAGGTGCCACTGATGTTTTTAGGCTTGAATTCACTTGGTACAAAAGAGTTTTCGATAATGTACAATTATTATTATTTTTATTTTTTTTATTTTTTTATGATTTGCAGTCCTAAAATATAGTCCTAAAAACATAGCGCTCATGAACGCACAATGGATGCCAAGATTTTAACTGAAAAAAGACTTAAATTTAACCTGATGTATGCCTTTGAAGACTTGGAATATGATGCACTAGCCACATGGATTACTTTTATGATACCTTTGGGACTTATTTTAAGCATTAACTACATCACTATGAACTGCCATTGTCCTGAAACAACTGACCATAATATTCATTAACATTTTTCTTTCTGTGTTCTACATGTGAAATGATATGAGGGTGAGTAAATTAAGACAGAATTTTTATTTTTGGTTTAACTACTCCTTTAAAGAATGGAAGGGCAGTAATCTGGTGAAGACTGAACACTTAAGAGCATTTATAAAGCCAGACTTCTGTCTCTGTGCTCTCTTTCTGTAAACCCTTCTGGATTTTAGTGAGGTGAGAGGTCCCAAATCCCCCTTTGGATGGCTTGATCTCCTCAGACCCATTAGAGTGAGTTGAGGGTTAAGCTGAACGTATATGAACTGGAATTAATGCCTGTTTCCCATCTTGCTCTGAATCAAGCAAGAAAAAAAAAAGTGTGCACCAGAGCGCATGTGAATCAAGAGAGCTGTGAGAGAAGCTTCTGACTCTAAAATGTCCCAAACTCACTGAGAGGAAATGGAAAGAATGATCAGGCCAGCAAGGGAATCCCGGCAGTGGGAAACTTCCCTGGAAGTGTCTGTGGAGTGTGCCGTTCTTAAAATCAACTTCAGTAATGGCCTCATTATTATTGGAATCTGATGGAGCCAGTGGAAATGGCAATATGTTAATTTTTACTTCACACTCTTGTTGGCACCTTTCTTACACAATGTTGAAAAAAGCCACAACTTCACCAGTTACTACAGAAGTTCTATGCCTATGCTTACTTGTTTATTATTTAAAGAAATTTTGTCATTATTTACTCACCCTTGTCTCATTCAAAACGAATATGACTTGCTTTTTTCTAATTTTCATTTTTGGGCTATCTATTTCTTAAGCAACATATTCACATGTGAAGTCATCTCGGTTACTGTCGTAACCTCCATTCCCTGATGGAGGGAACGAGATGTTATGTCGATGTAGTGACACTAGGGGTCACCCTTGAGAGCCCCAAACACCTCAGATCTTTGAGAAAAGGCCAATGAGAATTGGCAAGTGAAATGTGCATGCCACTCCCCCGGACATACGGGTATAAAAGGAGCTGGCTCACAACCACTCATTCAGGTTTTGTGCTGAGGAGCCGAGACAGGGTCCCGGCCATTTCAGCGGGTAGTACAGCGTTGTGGCAGGGGGGACAAAATGTCTCATTCCCTCCATCAGGGAAACGGAGGTTACGACAGTAAACGAGACTGTAAAAGAGGAGGCGAGAAGCAGCTTTCCTTGTTAAGGTGAGGATTTATTTTTCCCTCTTTGTAACACAAATTTACAGTTTTCCTTTAAGCACTAAGTTAAACAGCTATTACACACTGCTTCACAATTAAACTTTCATTACTAAAAATCTTTGCTCTGGCTCGGCTCTGTCGTGTCCAGTCTCTCTCTCCGACTAAGTGCTGTGTGGCTCTATTTATGCCACTCTCCCCGTGCTCACTGAAATTAGAGACAGGTGTTAGACATAATTTAGCTCAGGTGTAAGCGCCCTTACAGCTTTTTCTCTCTCCGGAGAGATGCTTGACCACACCCCCGCTGCCACAGAGACATTCCCCTTCTGTCACTCACTCGACATTGTGTCGATGTAATGACACTAGGGGTCCCTATACGAAATGCCACAACTAGCTGAACCATGTTACGTGGACTGTTGGTGCAGGTGCAAGCAAGCTGCTGCGTGCATAGTAGCAGGTGCACCGGTCTGCACGTAGCCTCCCCCAACACCCCAAAAAACGTTGTATAGTTCCCCACATCCCTGGGGGGGAAGAGACATATTTAGTATGGGAGCAGGCCGCGCCAGCTGCAGCCTTTTCTCTCTATGTTTTCTCTGCACAGAGTATTCAGTTATTCGGCTGGGGCCATTTTAATGCTCAATATATGCACCGGGGAAGGTGTTCTTTTCCTATCTTATTCTTTCAGGGGGAAAAGACCCCATGGAGACTACATCCTGCCCAGAGGGGAGGTGACATGTGGCAAACACGTCATGTGGGCTCAGAGCCGCACATGGAAGAGGCATGGTGGTAGGTCCTGCCTGAAAGGGGAGGAGCTCTACAAACATGGCGACTGGGACAGAGAGGGCTTTGTCGAAGGGAGACGCACGTCTGCTGACAGGGAGACCGTATTGCGGAAAATACATCACAGGGGGTTTCCGGAGTAACCAGCACCTGTGGAGCACCTACCTCAGTAAGGGCATATTAGCACATTACTGGTTCCGGCTGTGAATTCCTCAGGGCTGTGAATTCATGAGCCACAGGGCTAGGGAGGAAGGACATCCAGGGTTCATGGGTTCGTGAACTCGCATGGGAAAAGAAGCGCACATCTTCGCCTCTTTGTAGGGTAAAGGCGCTATACACAAGCGATACACCTGGCCAGCTGTCCGTATTCCCGAACTTACCTGTTTGTACCTGACAGAACACGGGATGAAACCGGCTCAACCCAGAGATTGTAAAATCTCGCAAAGGTATTGGGTGTCGCCCAGCCCGCTGCCCTGCAGATGTCTGCTAGAGAGGTGCCATGGGCCAGTGCCCACGAGGATGCCAGAATCCTTGTGAAGTGTGCTCGTATTCCCAAAGGGGCGGGCACAGACTAGGCCTGGTATGCTATAGCGATGGCATCCACGATCCAGTGGGCAAGCCTCTGTTTGGAGACAGTGTTCCCTTTCCGCTGTCTGCCAAAGCAGACAAAGAGCTGCTCAGAGCGTCTAAAGCTCTGCATGCGATCCAAGTAGATGCGCAAAGTACGCACCGGAACACAGCAAGGACAGGGCTGGGTCTGCCTCCTCCTGGGGCAGCACTTGCAGGTTCACCACCTGATCCCTGCAGGGGGTTGTGGGAATCTTGGGAACATAGCCCGGCCGGGGTCTCAGGATTACGTTGAGAATCACCCGGACCAAACTCCAGGCAGGTATCGCTGACAGAGAATGCTTGCAGGTCCCCGACCCTCTTGATGGAGGTGAGCGCAATCAGGAGGACCATCTTCAAGGAGAGGGCTTTCAACTCGACTGACTCTAGCGGCTCAAAGGGGGCTCCGTGAAGGCCCAGGAGGACCATGGAGAGATCCCATGAGGGGAACAGGCATGGCCTAGGAGGATTCAGCCTCTGGGAGCCTCTCAGGAACCTGATGATCAGGTCGTGCTTCCCTAAGGACTTACCGTCCACTGTATCATGGTGTGCCGCTATAGCGGCCACATACACCTTCAAGGTGGTGGGGACAGCCGTTCCTCCAGCCTCTCCTGCAGGAAGGAAAGCACTGACCCGACTGCGCATCTCTGAGGGTCTTCAGCTTGGGAAGAACACCAATTCATGAACCGACGCAACTTCAGGGTATAAAGCTGCCTCGTAGAGGGAGCTCTGGCCTGAGTGATCGTGTCTACCACTGCTGGTGGTAGGCCATTTAGGTCTTCCACATACCATCCAAGGGCCAGACGTGGAGGTTCCAGAGGTCTGGGCGTGGGTGCCAGATTGTGCCCCGTCCCTGAGAAAGAAGGTTCTTCCTCAGGGGAATTCGCCAGGGAGGGGTGGTCACGAGGAGCGTGAGGTCTGAGAACCAAGTCTGGGTGGGCCAATACGGGGCCACGAGGGTGACCTGCTCCTCGTCCTCCCTGACCTTGCACAGGGTCTGTGCAAGTAGGCTCACTGGGGAGAACGCATACGTGTGCCAGTGTGTCTGGGCTGAGGGGGGCCTCCATTGGACAATACCAGAGCGGGCAGTGGGAGGTTTCTCGGGAGGCAAATAGGTCTACTTGTGCTTTGCCGAACCGACTCCAAATCAGCTGGACCATCTGGGGGTGGAGTCTCCACTCTCCCCTGAGTGTCACCTGCCACAACAGCGCTTCCGCTGTGGCGTTGAGGTTACCAGGGATGTGAGTGGCCTGCAGTGACCTCAGTCACCGCTGACTCCATAGGAGGAGACAGTGGGCAAGATGCGACATGCGACGTGAGCGTAAGCCGCCTTGGTGATTTATATATGCTACTGTCGCTGTGTTGTCCATCCGGACCAACACATGCTTGCCCCAGATCAATGGTAAAAGCCTCCACAGGGCGAGCAATACTGCCAGCAACTCGAGGCAGTTGATGTATCAACACAGTCGCGGTCCTGTCCAGGAGCCAGCAGCTGTGTGCCCTTGCACACGGTGCCCCAGCCCCGCTTGGAGGCTTCTGTCATAATGACGACGTGCCTGGACACTTGCTGTAGGGGAACTCCTGCCTGTAGAAATGCAAGGTCTGTCCAAGGGCTGAACAAATGGTGGCAGATCGGCTGCCATGCCCATCCCGGGACTCGAGTCTGAAGCCAGTGCTGAAGCGGTCTCAGATGCATCAACTCTAGTGGCGTGACCGGCGCCGAGGATGCCATATGCCCCAGGAGCCTCTGAAAGTGTTTCAGTGGAACCGCTGTTCTCTGCTTGAACGACTTCAGGCAATTCAGCACTGACCGTGCATGCTTGCTCATGAGGAGCGCTATCATCGAGACTGAGTCTAACTCCATGCCAAGAAAAGAGATGCTCTGAACCGGGGGAGTTTGCTCTTTTCCCAGTTGACCCAAAGCCCTAGCCGGCTGAGGTGCCTGAGCACAAGGTCCCTGTGTGCGCACAGCAACTCTCAAGAGTGAGCTAGAATCAGCCAGTTGTCGAGGTAGCTGAGTGTGCGGACACCCACTTCCCTTAATGGGGCAAGAGCTGCCTCTGTGACTTTCGTGAAGATGTGAGGAGACAGGGACAGGTCGAAGGGGAGGACCTTGTACTAATACGCCCGGCCGTCGAAAGCAAACCATAGGAAGGATCTCTGTCGAGGTAGAACCGAGACATGAAAGTACGCGTCCTTCAGGTCTACCCCCGCAAACCATTCTTGACGCCGGACACATGCCAAAATGTGCTTTGGTGTCAGCATCTTGAACGGGAGTCTGTGCAAGGCCCGGTTCAGAACTCGCAGGTCCAAGATTGGCCACAACCCACCGCCTTTCTTCGGTACGATGAAGTAAGGGCTGTAAAACCCTTTCTTCATCTCGGCTGGAGGGACAGGCTCTATCGCATCCTTGCGCAGAAGGGTCATGATCTCCGCACGCAAGGTGGCGGTGTTCTCGCCCTTCACCGAAGTGAAGCGGATGGCACTGAACCGGGGCGGGCGCCTGGCGAACTGAATCGTGTTATCGAGTCGGATGGTCCTGGCCAAACACCGTGATGGGTTGGAAAGTGCTAGCCACGCGTCCAAGCTCCAGGCGAGGGGCACTAAGGGGACAATCACATTTAACGTACCTGTGGGTGGGGCCTCGAGGCGGGAGGGAGCAGGGGATGCCACATCAAGAAACTCGTGGCTGCGCTGAGGGGACCCTCGAAGCACTTATCTTGCTCCATGTACCTGGCGTGGGTGTGAGTGTGGTGCGACCAGACGTGCGAAGGCAGGGGGCCCGCGTTCGCAGCGTCTAAGTCGCAGGTGCTCAGTGCCCGGTTGCCGTGATAACGGCGGTCGTAAACACTGGCTATGTGACCCAGGGAGTGAGGAAACTGCTCTTTTGAGAATGTGGGGTGAACATAAAAGAAAAGGAAACCAAGGATTTATCTCTCGGCCCTTCACCAGGGGATGGATTGGTCTGGATACCAGCTCCGGGTTTGCAGCAGACATCTCGCTCCCTGGTTCGTCCATCTCAGGGGTGCTTAGTAGCCTTCCGGGTCCTCGTGCCGGCTCGTGAGGCGGGGGCATCAGCTTCCTGTGGGGAGCTCTACGCTGGGGCCAAGAACTTTGCTCAGGCTGAGGTGGAGCCACCTGGGCTTTCGGCACCGCAGGGGACGCCCTCAGCGAGCAGACGGTAATGTAATCTTGAGCCGCAACGGGGCAAAATGTGTTGTATAGCCTCCATCTGCTTCCTCACCGACAAGAACTGCTGGTCGAAGTCCTCGACAGTGTCGCCGAATAGGTCGATCTGGGAGATGGGGGCGTTGAAAAAGCGAACCTTGTCCGCGTCCCTCATCTCGACCAGATTCAGCCACAGGTGGCATTCCTGGACCACGAGGGTGGACATCACCTGCCCAAGTGCTTGCGCCGTGACCTTCGTCACCCGAAGGGCGAGGTCAGTCGCAGAGCACAGCTCCTGCATCACATTGTCAGGACTACCCACGTGCAGTTCCTTTAGTGCCTTGGCCTGGTGTACTTGCAGGAGGGCCATGGCATGCAGGGCAGAGGCGGCCTGACTAGCGGTGCTGTAGGCTTTGGCCACCAGAGACGATGTCGTCCTAAAGACCTTGGAAGGGAGTGCACCGCAACTGCCATATCCACCTGAGGGACCTCCGTATACCCGTGGGCCGCCCCGCTATCAAGGGTAGTGAGAGCAGATGAGCTGGGAGGTCGGTTTCGGGCAGAAAAAGGTGCCCTCCATGACCTCGTCAACTTGTCGTGCACTTCTGGGAAGAAAGGGACCGGGGGGTGGCGTGGCTGTGAGTGGCGCCCTGAACCCAGGAACCAATCATCTAGCCACGAGGGCTCAGGGGAGGGTGGAAGGTTCCACTCCAACTCAACACACGCGGCGGCCCGGGCAAGCATGGCGGTCATCTCGCCGTCAGCCTCAGACTGGGCGGGCCGACCCGAAGGTAGCAGCCCATTTGAGTCCTCGGCATCTAACATCACCAGTACGCTCTCTAATGCGGCGATCGAGCACTCATCCTGATCTGGAGCTTCGAAAGGGACACTAAGCTGGCCCTGGTGTGAGCTGGTCTCCTCTCGGAACTCACCGGGGGCAAACGAGCATGCTGGGGAATGAGAAGTCCGCGGGGATTTACCCAGTGGAGCCACACCCACCGAAGCCCCCAAGTCGCCTCCAGTGCCAGCCGGGCCGGCCTCATACCCGGAGGTAAAAGGCACGATGTGGGGGGCGGCTAGAGTGGCTTTCCCCCGGAAGAAGGAAAGCCACGACCGCAACGTTGCCATGGTCATATTCTCGTAATGAGAACATGAACCATCCACGAATGCTGCCTCAGTGTGATTACGACCCAGACACATGAGGCAGCACCCGTGGCCATCGGAAGCAGAGAGATAGCGACCGCATCCAGGAATCACACAAAGACGGAAAGGTATCTTGAAAAAGACGTGTCTTTAAAAAGATGTTCACATCAATGTGTTTGCTCTAATAGAGAAAATATACTCTTTCCAGGAATATAAACTCTCTTAGCGCTGTCGAAGCGCCCAGGGGCATAATCTGCACAGATCTGGAGAGAAAAGCGCTGGAATGTGCCATATATCCAACAGCAAACGCTTCTTGGGAGGTGAATGGACCGGTAGTGGAAGACAGCTTGCTGACACCCAACCGCTCGGCTCCGAAGAAAAAATCTGAATGAGTGGTTGCGAGCCAGCTCCTTTTATACCCGTATGTCCGGGGGAGTGGCATGCAAATTCCACTCACCATTTCTCATTGGCCTTTTCTCAAAGATCTGAGGTGTTTGGGGCTCCTAAGGGCGACCCCTAGTGTCACTACATCGACACAACGTCGAGTGAGTGACAGAAGGGGAACAGCATTTTGTTTCTGAGAGTTCCGGTACCCCATAGGATCAGCCACATTTTGCTGACTCACCGACAAGCAGCATCTCCTATTTTTGAATTGGCTCCAGTATGTTTATCTTTCCTGTGGCGCAACCAGAAGCTTGTTGCGTCAGCAGCTTGGGAGACATGGGTTTGGATACCATGTTAAACCAGGAAGTAATTGCGTTTGCATAATCAGTGATATGTGCGATTCAGAGGTTGTATTTTCTTCCTCTTACATTACATTTTTTACTCCACTGACTCCACTAGGTTTGGGTTGGGGGTTCAGTTTATAAAATGCATTCCTCTTCACTGTATTACAGCCTGTACAGCTGAAAACAACTCGCTTCATAGCTTGCTTTTGGCGCCCCTCCGTGGATCTTACACCTGGAAAATGGAGCTCGTGTGCCCTTATGCCCAACAACACTTACCGCTTTGGCCACTTGGGGCAGTGTTTCACTTTTCCGATTTGGCAGATTAGGGCTAAAGAAAAGTCAATGTACTGTTTCCGATTTCACTGTGAGATCAGTCTGCCTTAAAATGATGTTTCGTTTGCAGTGCCTTTCAATAAGAGATTTGGCTTGATTAACTCAAAAATGTATAATGGAAACCACTGTTTCCGCCAAAATCCTATAGTTACTACAGTTTTTGTTATTACAACATTTTAGGTGCATTTTGTATATATATATATATATATATATTTTTTTTTTCACTGGCCGATATTGCAGGGATGGTTGCGGGTGGGACAAATTGTTAGATAAACAAGAATGCTTTTTCCAATGCAAATGGCACTCATGAAGCTCCCATAGACTCCCAGAGAAGCACAACATCTGGGCGTTACCCAAAATTACACGTTTAGAGCCTCTTGTCCAATCAACATTGGTCTTTACTCTATTCTAATAGTACATATATCTGCCATAGGCTCCCTATGGGCCGCAAACCCACCGACTTATATGGTTATGTTCGTGTAGAAAAATTTGGATACATTACGTGTTACTTAAACAAACAGCGCAACAGTTATGTGTAATATTTTACACTTTAATTTGTTAAAAAAAAAAAAATTGTTAATTAGTTAAAAAAATGTTTTTTTTTTTATAAATTGTAAATATATTAAACATGTCAATGCTGCAATTTTTATAATATCACAGAAGTCATGTTTCCTGCGCAGTCTTAACAAAATATCCACTGTTTCACACAAACTATGATAACAGTGATAACAGTGGTAACTTGTGTTATTATTCCTCCAGTAGTGAGTGGAAACCTTGTGAAGATTTTTTGCTTACTGATTTTGAGCCTGATTTTCTGCAGTTGTTTGGTTGTTGAAGTTTGATTTGCTCAGTTTGGCTGAGTGCTTCACTCTAAACTTGTTTCCAGCATGCATGAAGGCTCCACTTGAACCCTCTTGTCCCCTGAATGGCTGCTACTATTCTGTCCTTTCATCTGTTAGCTCTGACGGATTATATGCATTTATGCCGTGAGTAGAAACGGCCGTTCTCCTGTTTATGTTAACATTGCCTCATAAAGAATAAATCACCCGTTTTAGAGGACTCCAAGTTCACTACTGTTGTTCCAGAGAGGAAACCAGTGAAAGTTGGCTATATATAGAAGTTTAAGTAGTTAATTTTTACATTTGCTTTTTATGGATTTTTGTTCTGCTCATATCCTTCATGTTGAGAAGCTGAAGAGCATGGGAGCCGTTATCCACGAGGGCTAATAAAATAGTTATTGCTGCTATCTTTAACATGCTGGGAACAACCAGGGCCTTAAACAAACTAAGTACTGTGCTGCAGAAATGATTACCTAAAATTTATTATGTCCACCCAAAGGAGCCGTTCACTCTTCCCCCTCAAAATCCTATTTCACTCAAATGACAAGCTCACGAGTGCAGTTTCTGAGGAAACATTTAACTTTTGACAGGTAAGACTATCCCAAAGGTTCCAAATGAAATGTGTAATTTCTACGGCACTAGCATTATCAAAACGTAATTCAAATATAATGACTGTTTTTAAACAGGTTTACTGAACACTCACCCCATCTGCTAATAGGCAGAGAAACAGATAGTTCCACCCCAGAAGCATGTCACTGGTTGAGCCAATGTTGCTGTGTCGGGCTGGTTGGGATGCTCACACTAGGGTTGTCAATTTTTCATCAAATGAATACAGGACGCATAAGCATTTTGAGCATTTTTCTGCTTTAATACGAAACCCAAAACCTTCAATATGGAATGTTTTTCCACCTGCTAAAATACGATACAACAGGTGTCACTTACTGGACGTCCCGTATTTTCGGCAAAATTACATCGTTTTGTTGGCAACCCTAGCTCAAATAGAGAATTGTTTTGAAAGCGCCACAGAGCCATAGTGTTTACACTTTTCGGGGGAATCTACCAGCAAATGGCTAACATACAGTTGTTTCAAGTAAGTTTGTATAGTTGCTTATTAAACTTAGATAATTGAAAGTATTTTAACATAAAAAAATAAATAAAAATACATAACCTAGATCACTAGATTTAAATAGTTTTTTGACTGATAAAACTTTTTGAACCCAAGCAACTTACAAACAGTACACATAGCAACAAATAAGTGAGCAGCTCTTAAGAGACGCAAATGTACAGATCTCAATGATTGTCTGCTTGCAGCGAGCTATAGAGCCCCAAACTATGTCTGCTCTGTAATGGATTATCTCTCTCAGACATTAGGTTTGGACTTGTCGAAAACAGGTTTCAAGACTTGGAATCAGTCAGGCAGATGTTTATTTACACAGCTTTAACCGTTCATTTGATAAGTAAATGAGTTACATGCTTGTGTAAGTGATCTACCCCAGCTGCTAGAAAATAACAAGTGTGAATGTCAGGGACACTTCATGGTTCTTGGTCCCTGTCTGCATGAACAAACAATTTCACAAACACATGTGTGTTATCGTAAACGATTACATCGATCTCAACAAATTTTGTATATAAATATATACTCTTGATATGCCAAAAGTCAGCACTATTTCATGGACCAGAAAAGTGCTGTAATACACCACACAGAAGTACATGCAATCATTCAGTACATGTTTGATGTAGCTTTAAAAGATGTTACAGTTGACCTTGGGGTTTGAGTTACACCTTCTTTTAAACTAAGGAGCAATAAAAATACACTAAATCCTGCACATTATTGATATGCTCTTTAGGCTTGCACCAGTCACTCTACAAAATATTTTAAATCAATTAACATGATTTTTTTATAAGTAACACAAACATTATATGTGCATTCATTTTAAGTACACTGTAAAAATGCTTTTCTTCATTTACCTGGAAATGTCCTTTGTGTGGTATTGTCTAAATCTTTTTTTTTTGTTTTTTTTTTTTTTTGGTCACGCCCCCCTTTGAAACTAGAAAATAATAATAATATGATTGTCTGGGGTGTGTTTCCCCCACAAGGACTCACTGTAACTCACTGCTTAACCACCATACTATGATGCATAATTGGAGAAATTAACTAGCTAGTCATGAATGTTTCCCGAAACCATAGTAACTATGTCACACATCTATTGTTCAAACCACATTGATACAATAAAATAGAGCTTTAGTTAATGACATTACGGAGGTGGTGGAGTAATAGCTTGAGCTAATATTAAATTCTAGTGACTCGTTTACACGTACACCATTTAATGTTAGAAAGCTGCTGAAGTGAATACACTGTGTAAAGCGACAGATACATATGCTGCGATAGTGTGGTTTTTCCACTATATCAGACCTCAGCGTTCCCCCAATGCACTTGAGCACATACGCACATCATGCAGACTCTTCAAAAACATATAAATGTTAATTATGCGTTGACGTAAACATGTAAAAGCTTTGTTCTCTGACAGAAGCCGTGTGTGATAAAGTGCTTTCTCTTAACAGCCTTTAATCCCAATGGCTGCATTCGCACTTACATGACGTTTCAGAATGCTACTTTCTGAAAAACCCCAGAATAAGTATTTTTCTTAAATGCGTGTAAATGTGGTCCAAGTCTTGACAGAATGAAAGATATATATGGAATAAAATATTTAGAAGCCTCAGCAAAGTCAAAAATGTCAGAAACTGCAAACTTACAAGAAGCTATTCTTCTAACCACAAAGAGTTGCAGTTCCAAACACTCAACTGTGCGATACTGTTTGCGAATGTTTATTGTAACAATGGGAAACACCAAATCACTGAACTATGTTGGTAAAGATGGAACTTGCAACCTAGCTGAAAATGCAATGACATTTGTACGCGTTCTTTTAGTTTTCCCTCTTTTGTTAAATAATGTAATGTTACACTTTTCATTGAAAAAAGAAAAACCTTAATGAACTTTTCGGACACAACAACGTCTTTGTTTACATAAACACAGAGTAAGCACATCTGACACCATATAAGGAGAATAAGGTGGAGGAAAAGAAATTGTGCACATTGTGGTTCATGTGGCTCTGTTGTTCCCACAGCAAATGTGAATGAGTGAAACTAAACGAGATTTGAGAACTAGCCCCACATTTTAATAAATTAAATGGGTTTATCATGTCAAAAATATTATTTAATATGACTAAATTAACCTGACTACATTAGATTAGTAATTCTCAGATCAGGTACAAATAGTTATTTAATGTAACAATTGGCAACATTCACTTTTAACAGTGAATAAAAATGCAAACTTGTGAGAGAATTGAACAAAATAAATGTACCTGCTTTAAAACATATGGCTGGAGTAAATTTGTTTTGACAGTGTATCAAGTTGACTGAGGAGACTGTGGAAACGGCTACTCTTACAGGAAAAGGCCAGCCGGAGTTTATGTATATTCTCTGAGTTATAGTTTACCATCCACAACTAATTACTCAAGAAGCTGGTGTGCATGCACAGTTTCCATAAGCTTCATTATGAGAAGTCCAAATAAATCAATGCATATTTACAGAACATATGTTATGGGACTAGGACTCTGGTCCATTAATGAATTGAGAGAGTGAGGATTCATTACAGTAAAGATGTCAAGCACACTTCTATGCAAATGCCTGAGAAACACAAATGCTGAGCCTGTACATCATCGAGAAGGTCACTTAAAGAAATTGACACACATCATTGCAATGCGTTCCACAAGCATATCCATGAGATTGATCTATCCATTTTAGAAACATAACTTGTTTTCAATAAAGCCATACCAACGTTCAGATATGTGGCATACATTATGTCAGGCAATATCTATTGGATTTCCTGTTGATATAAGACCATGGAGGTAAGTGGTTTGCCATTCCTTTGACAAATACCCATTAACTTCCTCTGGATGCTCCTAAATGGCCCTCTTTAATTGGCCCTTGAAGCTGAACCTCCAATTAATAATCAATGGTGTCAAGGGAACCAGGTTCGGCTTGTGTTTAAAGCAATAAATTACAGCATTATATTCATATTTATTCTAAGTAGGTCTTTGTTGTAATTGGCATGTTATTAGAGTGGGAGCTTTTAGACCGTATCAAAGTAATTCAATTAAAACATGAAATATAGATCCAGCTTGGATAAACAAACAACTTTGCTGTAATATGACAGAAAAACAGAGAACCGTCTCATTGACTCTCTCATTATTTTTGGCCGCTCTTCAGAAGATAAGAGGGTGAGCTGTGCGCTCACAAAAAAGAGTTGAGAACTACAGACCAACAGAATAAAGACACCTCATTCATCTACCTTCCCTCTTTGCTTTGGTTGAGTAATCACCGCGCCTGACACAAATGGTAAGGTACCCTGATGAAAAAAAAAATAATATACTGAAGGAGCTACTGAGAGAGAGACAGACAAGGAGAAAAGGGTGCGAGAGAGCTCTTCTTTCTTAACTTCAATGTTCAGTCTGAAGATAATCCTAAGCTTCTTTACTTATCAGTGAGAGGAATTTAACGCATTACTCTTGATAACACTCTGACTCTGGTAATGCATGCTAAAAGTCGCAACACAAGCAGACGAGAGAATTTGGAAAAAATAAAAATAAAATACATAAATCTGGCCCATCCATTTTTATTGAGGCCCACCCAAAAGTGATTTTCTGGCTACACCCTTGATTTTAATTTCAAAACATAAACAGATTAATGCAAAAGACATGCACACATTTAATAATCCAACAGAATGGCAGTAAAGGTGTTTACGTACATGCAGGGCGGAACTGGGATAATGGGTAAAACTGGGATTATAGGTAAAAATCGATGTATATTGTTAATTATTTAAGATGTTTACACAGTCTGATCTCATGGAAATTATGTGACTGTGGTGTCATTTTTGCAATATGATATTGCGTGTCTCATTACATGTATTGCGTCAGTTCCGAGGTGAAATGTCCACTGAGTGATGCTAAAAGAACGTTATGTTTTCTCCCAAACAAATGAGGTTAATATGCTATTGAGTTTTAAATAAACAAAATATTCCTCCCTACCCTAAACCTTAAACCTAAACCTAACCGATAGTGTGATAAAAAAAATAAAAAAATAATATGACATGAAAAACACAATTGCTGAAGTAACCACGTCATTTTGTTGTGCTTATATAACATTTTCGCCTTTTTACGTCCCCTGAGGGTTTGATGCAATAAAGATAAAAGAGAGAGATTTCCACTCAACTGTCAGACCAGAGAACCCAGAGTATAAATTGAACAATAATGTATTATTGCGAATAGACATTTTCAAAAAGCAGCAGGAAAAAGGACTTCAGGATGACCCCTGGCCCAAAAGAACAAACAAAACAATCTAGTAAAATAAAGATAAATAAATAACCTGAAAATATGAAAGATGAAGATACAGAGAAACTTACCTACCTACTCTAACAAAAACAGAAGTAAACAATATAAAAAAAATAAATAAATAAAAATAACAGGCAGGTCACCCCTACAAACCATACTGCTTTAAAGGCAGAACACTTGTCGTTGTTTCAAGTGTCCAATCACAAACTGCATATGAAGTTACTACTCTCAGAATTACCATAGACAGAGTAGAGTACACTGGGTTTGGTCTGGTGGTTGGCAGAGAGTCTGGAACAGCACAACTGACTCATGACAGCTGACATCTGAGAGACAGCGCACAGATTTTATAAAGCGCTCTATCAGGAACCACCAATTGCCATCGTTAAGTTGGAGCAAACAATTAACGAATCAGCGGCACCTGACAGGACACAAAGAAAACAAGCATAACACACCAACAGCCAGACAGAGAGAGAAAGAGCAGAGCAAAAATCCGCAAAACAACACGGAATGTAACAGTCTTATGTGTCAACTCGCATGCTTTTCAGGACTCGTACCCCAGTCCTTTGCATCACAAGTGCACAGATTATAAATGTAGTTGGTTATGTAAAAAAAAAAAAATTAAAATGTATTGCCTAACGCCAGTTTCACATATCCTCAATGAGCGGGGTGTGAGTGAGACGAGAGCAGCATGTTTTCATTTCAAGGCCCATATTAACAGATTACACCCTTCACATTGCAAGCGTTAGTCGCTAGTTGTCACATCCCAGAAGCGTCCCAGACACGACAACAAGTGGATAGTTTTGCCGTTGAGCCTATTTTTGCTGTGCGGCGCTGGGTGTAGAAAATCCAAAATAATCAGTAGATTATAGAAAATAGCCAAAAACAAATGAAAAATATTTAAGCCGAGCCTAATACACTACATTGTATCTGCATACCAACAAACACAAATTAATGAAATAAAAGAATGAATAAATAAACTTCATTGCTTCACAGAATCCTGGCCGAGTGAAGCCTTTTCGGACAGCGTGTTACATCTGCCAGGCTTTCAGCTGTTCAGAGCGGATCTCATTGCAGAGTTAACGGGAAAAATGAGAGGCGGTGGAACATGCTTTTATATCAATGAAAGTTGGTGTACAGATGTAACAACGTTAAAGAAGATGTGCAGTCCTACTCTGGAAGCACTCTTTATCAACTGTAAGCCTTTCTACTCGAGTGTTTATATTCCTCCACATGCGTGCGTGAATACAGCGCTGCAACAGCTGGCTGATCAGATCCCAGACACGGAACAACAATACTCACCCGGACTTTGATTATGGACTCGGACTCACTTATTATTATTCTTGGACATTTTAAAAAGGCAAATCTCACACATGAACTGCCCAAATACAAACAGCACATTACATCCCCCACCAGAGACAGAAATACACTGGATCATTGCTACACAACATTAAAGTATGCATATCACTCTGTCCCTAGAGCAGCTTTGGGACTGTCTGATCACTGTCTGGTACATCTTCTTCTAACCTACAGGAAGAAACTAAAGTCAGCTAAACCTGTAGTAAAGACTGTGAAGGGATGGACACATGAAGCAGACCTGGACGAGCTCACAGATACTGTGACATCATATATCAGTTTCTGTGAGGACATGTGCATTCCTACTAGGACTTATTTAACAACAATTAACAATGACAAACCATGGTTTACAGCAAAACTCAGGCAGCTTTGTCAGGCCAAAGAGGATGCTTACAGAAGTGGGGTTAAATATTGTACAATCAGTCCAGGAACACAATGAATAAGGAAATCAGAGTGGCTAAAAGAAGCTACTCTAATAAGCTGAAAAACAAGTTTTCAGCTAACGACCCTGCATCAGTGTGGAAGGTCTGAAAGACTTTACCAACTTCAAGACCCCATCCCCCAACACTGTAGGGAACCAACAACTTGCTGACGACTTGAATGTGTTTTACTGTAGATTTTAAAGACCCAGTCTCACACCCTACAACCGCTCTGACCTTCACTTCACACAAACATCAACACCTCCTGCAACCCCCCTCCTCCCCCCTCCTGCTACTCAATCTGCACTTAATATCTGTGAAGAGGAGGTGTGCCGTGTCTTCCGGAAACAAAAGACAAGGAAAGCACAGGGCCCAGATGGTGTTTCACCCACTTGTCTAAAATCCTGTGCTGACCAGCTGGCCCCTATCTTCACACAGATCTTCAACAGATCACTGGAGCAGTGTGAAGTTCCCTGCTGCTTCAAATGCTCCACCATCATCCCTGTCCCAAAGAAACCCCAAATCACAGGACTTAATGACTACAGACACATCGCTCTGACGTCTGTGGTTATGAAGTCATTTGAGAGACTGGTGTTGGCCCACCTGAAGGACATCACTGGACCCTTTCTAGATCCCCTTCAATTTGCTTATCTGGCAAACAGGTCTGTGGATGATGCAGTCAACATGGGATTGCATCATATTCTGCAACATCTGGAAAGACCAGGGACATATGCAAGGATCCTTTTTGTGGACTTAAGTTCGGATTTAAACGCCATCATCCCAGCTATTCTCTGGACTAAATTACACCAACTCTCTCTTCCCATGTCTATCTGTTAGTGGATCACCAGCTTTCTGACGGACAGGCAGCAGCTAGTGAGACAGGGGAAATTCACTTCCAGTACATGTACGATCAGCACTGGTGCCCCCCAGGGATGTGTGCTCTCCACACTACTCTTCTCCCTGTATACCAATGACTGCACCACCAAGGACCCCTCTGTCAAGTGCCTGAAGTTTGCAGATGACACTACTGTCATCAGCCGCATCCAAGATGAAGATGAGTCTGTATACACAAGGGAGGTTGAACGGCTGGCTCACTGGTGCAGTCAAAACAACCTGGAGCTGAACATGCTCAAAACAGTGGAAATGATAGTGGACTTTAGGAGGAACACCCCAACATTGACCCCGCTCACCATTCTAAACAGCACTGTGGCAGCAGTGGAGTCATTCAGGTTCCTGGGCACTACCATCTCACAGGACCTGAAGTGGGAGACCCACATTGACTCCATTGTGAAAAAGGCCCAGCAGAGGTTGTACTTCCTTCATCAGCTGAGGAATTTCAACCTGCCACAGGCGCTGCTGACACAGTTCTACTCAGCAGTTATTGAGTCTGTCCTCTGCACTTCAATAACTGTTTGGTTTGGTTCAGCTACGAAATCGGACATCAGAAGACTACAAAGGACAGTTCGGACTGCTGAGAGGATTATTGGTTGCCCCCTGCCCTCCTTTCAAGAACTGTACACTTCCAGATTGAGGAAAAGGGCTGGAAAAATCACTTTGGACCCCACTCACCCAGCACACTACCTTTTTGAACTGTTGCCTTCTGGCAGACACTACAGAGCACCAGAACTGTCAGGCACAGGACTCGTTTTTTTTTTTTTTCCTCAGGCTATCCATCTGCCCCATTGAGCAATAATTATGTGCAATACACAGTCTATTTATATTTATCCAACATACCCTACCTCTTCTGCCATACATTCCCTTGCATGTGTATATAACAGATTTGTATATATATATATATATATATATATATATATAGTCTTAGTCTTATTGTGTATTTGTATATATATATACTTATATTTTCTATTCACTTTTTATTTTTAATCTATTTTTTAGATTTGTTGTTGTATTGTTTGTGCACTTGAAGCCAAGACAAATTCCTTGTATGTGTAAGCATACTTGACAATAAAGCTCATTCTGATTCTGATTCTGCTTTTTCCTGTTTATGTATATATAGGGATATAGTAGGCTATAGACTTTAAAACATTAACCAATCATGGCCAACTTTGTTGATAAACATAAACAAATGCACCGCCGTTTTCACTGAAGCAACAATTTATCTCATTTGGATTGCATATGGCCATAACAATGGACGAGACCCGACTGACTGTGGTGGTTGAGAATTACAAAGTGTTCTACAACCCTCAGAATTTCTTATACAATGATTTATTAGCAAAGGAAAGGTTTGGGATACAGCTTCAGCAGATTTGTGCAGATGGTAAGTTAATGATTTAATTTAGGCTACTGTAATATCTGTCATGCCTTCATGTCGTACAATATAGTCTACCTAACATGGATTTGTCAGGTGTTTTTAACAAATAAATGCCTTTATTTGAATATTTTTACTAATTTAGTAATACAGTATATGGGGCTGTCGGGCTGGATGCAAACTCTCAGCACAGGAACACAGTTTTTGTTCTCTGACTAAACGCAGACGATTAAGGACCCAATACTGTGTGGGTTAGGGCTGGAGTCTATCTGTAAATTATTTACCATTGTGGTGTAAATGTTGTCCTCCTACTCATGTACAAATGATTTCATGAAGATCAAATTTGTTATGTTTATCAATTACCCCCTCTCAAAAGAAATTGCATCTTAGCCTTATTAAATAAAATGTTTGGTGTAGGAACCTGGAGATAACTGTATTTTCTGTGCAGAGCCGCAGTTGTATCTCACAGAAGAGACGCGGCCAGTGTTCACAAAGGATATGTGAAACCGCTGTTACAAGTCATGCACCAAAGTAAGTGTTGAGATGTTATAAGATTGTGTTAATAACAAGGTGAAAAGTGTTATAAGCTGATAATCTGCCCTTTTTCTCGTGATTTGTGTAAAAGTAAATAAAAGTCGTTGTTGCAGCGCCTCTAGTGCTCTTTCATCAGGAAACGGCCACAATACGACAACAAGCCACGTAAAAACACTTTTGCCAAAATATAGCTGTAGTAACGTGATTCTATGAGACTAGGTTGCTTTTACATGACTTTATAAGTTGTCGGGTTATTAACCATAATCAATGTAATATTGTACTGTGTTTAAACTCACTCACTGTCTGTTGCTTTGTCAGTGCAGATATAAACTCAAAAACACTATGTTGGGAATTAAGAAAGAATTAATTGTGCCTGCTGATAGTGTTGTTTATTTGCACACACTGTCTGCACTGTTCCAGCACCCAATTCAGCAGTTCATGCAACTGTGCATATGTCATTTCTACCGTGTCGGTTCTAACTGGGAGTTTGTGGAAGATGCTGCAGACTACTGCTATCAGGCATACTTTGCAAAACTGTACGGCATCGCTTTTGATTAAAAATTAATTAAAAATTACGAAAGTGCACTCTACTACAACACGTTTCTGAATAAATGTCTGCCTATAACGTTCTTGACCAAGTATTTGGTCAATCATTGCTGCCTTAGAAAAGTTACTTAACTCTCTTTTTCATAAAATTCAGTTTACCGCCTGCTTCTCGTGAACGGCAGTAGTTTTTTGATCATTTACATAGAAAGGATTGGATAAACTGCATTGCCAAGCCCATCTTATGACATGTTGTATTAATAGTACGAGATGGCGAAATAAGGAGAAATAATACAAGTTAGTTTACCCAGAACCCAAGTAAGTTTAACCCTTAACCCAAACCTGAACCTAACCATAAAGTCTGACCTTGTACCCAAACCCTAAACCTAATCCATGATGTTTAAAGGAAAATAACTTTAAGGTACCAAGGAAGAGAGAAAACATCAGGGTTTGGAACAAGATGAGGGAAGCATATTACAGGCAATTGACATACTTCAATTGTATTGCATAAATTACCACATTTGTTCACAGATGTTTTCATTCTTAAAATTAAGTGTTGGATAGGAGGCTAGCTAAAATTTGATGCCTGTGTTGTATCGATTTGACATTCTGTTTGTTGGTCTCTGTAAAAATAAAATTTTACATTTTATCTTATGTTTCTGCCATCTCGTACAAATTATTTTGAGTTGTCATTAGATTTTAGACCCTTTCACACATGCTACCTGGTAAATTGCAGTAAAATCGTTGGATTGCCTTTACTGGTAAAATAGCACATCTGCTATTCACACATGCAACGCCTTCTGTCTTTTTTCATTTTGCGGCCTTTCACATCAGCACCTAAATGGCGTTAAACTCTGAGATGTAGTCTCTAAAGAAATGGGAGGAGTGCATTTGGGTGCGCTCTCAGGTGGAGGGTGGAGAATGTTTTCTCCATTTTGAGTGTTTGTTTGCCATCTCCATTTCTTCATGGTCCAGTGTTGTTGCCATACCCGATTTCCATTGCTTGCTCACCGTATGGCCTCCTATTTGAGTCGTGAGCATCAAACACTACGAGATTTCCTCTACAGTCTGCTCTAAAATATCAAATATTTTTATAACCTTCAACTAAATGGAAAAATGTCACAATCTGTCCAATTTGATGACATTTTTATTTTTATTTTTACTCCAGAGTAACTGAATCATCTCTGTCTTACATCCTCGTACATGCTCAAACCGTTAATCTTACAACTCTGTTCACACAAAGCATCAAAACTGAACTTTTCAGGTAGTGTTTCAACTTCTCTTTAAGTGAAATAGCCAGTGCAAAATTTACCAGAATCTAAACTGAAAGTTGCAGGTAATTTTCTGAAAAAGGCTGTATGTGTAAAAGCAACTTATGTTGGCATTGGAGGTGGTTAGTGAATAAGATGCATGTTTTTGAGCTAAAATACAACACACAAACATGGCACAACTGTTTAGTGAATTCACCCATGAGGCTTCTGAAAACACATGCTAACAGTCCCCAACACAAGCAAACTTCAGGAATGTTAGCTTCAGGATTGTTAGCTTCATTACAGTGTGGTTCTCAATGTCTGTCGTTGCTTTGTTGCAGATATAAACACATTAACACTAAGCCGGTATGCAATTCCCCTCACCCGTGCTGACTGTTCTAGGAATAACACATAAATGAAACATAACACACTAAATTTGAATCTGACTAGTTTTGAATCATGAAGCATGAAGTCTTGAGCTAGTCCACAGGGCATCTCATGTTTGTCTAACACTAATAAAGCTAATGTGAGCAACATACTAGACATCATTTTGTTTTCACAAGCTGTACTGCTCTGTTTTACTTGGCAAATACTTAAAATATAAGCCGCAGAGTGCATTTGAATGCCAGATGTATATATTACTACCTATTTTGTGTGTGTGTGTGTGTGTGTGGGGGGGGGGGGGGTTCAATGAAAACTGCACATTGTGCCTCGAAAAGACTTATTATTGCTCAAAGTCTTGATAAACGCCTAGACAGCAAAATGGCCAAACTGACGTTAAGTACTCAGATGAAATATTTTCATTCTGCACTAAGTGAGCCCTTATAACTTTAATAACTAGAAAGTCGCAGACACCAAAATATTTATTTATTAGCAAGAATGAGTCTCTCTAGACAGAAACAGTGGCAGTTGCAGTGCGTAGGAACGTATCGCAATTTTTTATATGCGATAGAAATCGGAGAATGCTGGTGGAGCTTGGTGATTTACAGCTTTCAGAGAGCTTGACTGTGGTGGGGTTTGGGGAGGGTGGGAGATTTATCATTTCTATGAACTTTTTACTAGACACTTGCCTTCTCCAGAAACAACAACACAGGTATTTAACCTGCTCCATGTCAGCCCTGCAAGGAAAACTGACATTATTCACCGGGGGTGTAAGTGAACATTTGTTTATTTTCACGTTCAGCTAAAATGGCTAAACTATCTTTGTTAGTTTTCCAGGGGCATGTGGAAGGTTGTGTTCCAGGAGGTGGGCTGATGGGAGCGGTTCACTCAGAGGTTACAGACGCACCAAGGGATGCGTTTTCTCACCACCCCTCTTGTGATCTACTGCACTCCATAGCAATGTATGAAGAACTGTCACTGAATTTTGCTCTATTGTTTTTGAGAATGGGCAAATATGGAGATGTTAAATGGTTCCTGCTCATTTAGCAGAATAATAATTGATCATTATACTCCCAATGAAAGATCTCTGTAATTTGTTAGCCTAAAATGTTCACATTCACAGGAGTTCAACAAGATAACAATAGCAAACAAGATTTAAAATTAAAGATATTGTGAGTGGTGCTTGCCTGTACAAATCTTGTAACCACTATGCTAGCAGTTTCTGGGTGGTTGCAAGGGCATTTCTAGGTAGTTGCTAAGGTGTCCTGAATGGTTGCTTGGTGCTTGCTAGGGTGTTCTTTGCGGTTACTTAATGGCCATGTCTCTGTGATATTCTGGTCCCTAGATATGTCAGTTTAATGTAAGTCTATGTAAATATTGTATTATTATTATTATTATTAGCTGTTTTATTATCCAGCTGGCAAAAATTGTAAAGCAGATTGCTTAAAAAGTAATAGCACACCTTCTCAACAAAATGCATTATCTGATGTATCACTCTTGTCCATAGCACAAATGGTGCAGGACAAGTTACATGCCAATATTTAATATGTTTAGGAGTTTTGAAGAAATCTTAACCCTTAGTGTGTTTAATAAAACTTTACATTAATGTTCCATTTGTTAAGGATTTATAAAGGGTTTTATTAATGACCAATAGCACACACACACACACACACACACACACACACACAAAATGTTACACTTTAAAATTAATTTCCATTTGTAAACATTAGTTAATGCATTAAGTATCATGAACAAACAATTAACAATATATATTTTTTACAGCATTTATTAATCTTAGTTCATGTTAGTTAATAAAAATACAAATGCTCAAAGTTAGTTCATGTTAGTTCATAGCGTATTAACTAATGTTAACTAATACAACATTTGATATTAAAAAATTTAATAAACATTAACTAAGATTAATAAATGCTGTACAATTATTGTTCATTGTTAGTTCATGTTAACTAATGTTGTTAACTAATGTTAACAAATGGAACCTTATTGTAAAGTGTTACCAAAATAACATACATTAATATGCAGATATAGGTGACAGCAACAGAGTGACTCGGAGTCAACAGGAGTCTTTTCAGGCTGAAATCGGAAACATTACCAACTGTCAAGGCAAGCTACAGAGAATTCACATTACACCTAACTCTGTTTACTAATGGAGAATTCAATTAGGGACATTCAGCGAGGAGGGTTATTTCCCTGGGGCCTTAGCGGAAAGGCAATATTCAGATTTCATTGTCAGCGACTTGTTACTGCAGTACAAAGGCTTCAGTCTGAGCTGCTGAATGGGGTTTGGGTGGTTCTAAGAGCATTATGATTTTCTTGATAATTTTGTTGTGGCTTTCAATGTATGTTATTTTGTCATTAAGAGCATTATTTGTCTCCCAAGTTTACATAGAAATAGTAATAACGTCTTCTAATCAATTTAATTTAATGCATTGCAACAACAAACACATGCAGACTTAAAAGTTAGTGTAATTTCGGCATCACTAGCATCACCAAACAGAAATAATACTGTTCAATCAAAAGGTCTCCCTGAAGAATGGCTTATAGCTGTTAATGCACATTAATCTGGGACAGGAGAAAGTATTCATCGAAAAAATTACACATTTCAGATTTAATTTATAAGCCTTATATATAAGTTAAAACTTTTATTTAAGATTTAACTTACAGTATACAGTATATATTGTCTACACCAAACACCACAAATTATTGCAGAGGGTTAATAATAAATTAAAATCAGATGCTGAATTTAAAAATAAGCAAGTGATGTAATCATCCCTGACAACCGCAGAATTTCCACTTGTGTAGATCAAGACTATGAAACATCATTACTAAGAGCTAATTCACAGATTCTGTTTATGGTATTAAAATATCCCGCTACACCTGTTCTGACCTGAAATCTGATCGTCGGTTGACATCTTATTGCCTGTAATACCTTAACCAATTCAGTAGCAACCAGGGTCATGACTGGCCGGTAATCCAGCCTCCTAAAGATGTTATACATGTAACTGAGATGCAGACAAATCAGTTGACACTTTTACAATTTGACCGTAAAACTCATATGGAAATCCATGACTACTATGAAAATGCTGTGGGACAGGAATTTAATTCTACCATGGTTGAGATTTCTAAATGTAACCTTTTGTAATTTGACAACCAAGTGAAACCCAATCAGATGATGTTAATAGCCTTTATTCTGAAATAAAATTGCTAGAGCTGAGTTCAATGGTGTAAATAAGAGTTGCATAATTTGAGAGTTGCAGAGGTGTGCTAACTGAAATCGTAATCTTAATCAACCTACCACAATTTAATCTGAAGTTAATCAAGTGGGTTAGAGTAAATTAACTCTCCTTAGACCATTAGAAACTCTAGGGCAAATTCACTACAGTTGCACCACTTTAGTGTGTGAGTTGCCCCACTTTAACGTGTAGTATTTCAACGCAAACCTCACGTCTTATTCACTAACTACCCACAATTTAGTTTATGTTGGTGCAAAATGTGCTGAAACGTATTTTTTCAGCACATTTTGCACCAATATAAACTAAAAACGTTCCTCCTTTTTATAAATTAGGTTTATTAGATTGTGCTTTATTCACAAAACTCCACTTAACATTGCACTATAATTTCCCACAAAAAGCAGGCAGTTTGCGTATTTACTATAGTGAATCTGGTGCTAAAGCAAAACAAACAGTATGTGCAAATAAATTATGCTATCATCATTAGTGAACTCCCCTGTTCAATGAGTTAGCATGACTGAAACGTCCTATTTTTTTTTTCTACAAACACACACTACAATTGCACTCTTAGCTTGTGATACCTTAAAGACAAAAAAGCAGTGTAATACTTTATAATAACTACACGGTATAAAGTATGTGTAAAGCATTAGTTTATAGTCAGTTGATCATTTATAAACTATTGTTCCTACATTAATAAGCTAAATACAAATAGTGTGTTATTTGTTTATATTCACTGTAACAAATGATTTATTTTGTTTAATAAGTTCACTTATAGGCAGTCAGATAATGTTTATATATATATATATATATATATATATATATATATATATATATATATATATATATATATATATATATATATATATGAACAAGGCATTATTTCATAGTAAATAAAGAAATTATAAATGAAATTAATTGGATTTACATTTAAACATAATTAATGTATTTGTTACTGTTTTAGTAACACTCAATATTAAAGCAATTATTACTTAATATATAGGTCATAATAAAGCATTGACTAACTGCTAACTGAGCATTTTGCGTGATCTAATCTAAAGTGAGAACTATATATGCCTAATTAAACATTAATTAATGATCCATTACTCTGAAAACTTGGCCCTCCATAGCATCTCAATCACAAAGGCTCAATACAGACACTAAAGCTTAAAAAAAAAAATAAAAAAAAAGACACAACACAAAAGTACAGGAATAATCCACAGTCACAGTTTATTAAAAGAGATCCTCTAATTGCTCAACTTTAGCATTTTCCATCCTATTAAGCTTTATGAGCAGATTTGTTCTCATTATTGCCAATTAAATTGACTGTTTAATTCAGTTTCACCAGTGGACCTACTATAAATATTTCAATAAATTTAATCCGATTCTAGATGGAAAATATAAAAATCATGCTCCAGTCTGTGCGCGCGTTCTGTAAACAGCAGCACATCACCACAGTCACATGATAGTGATGAAATGGCAAAAAAAAAAAATTTTTTTAAAATTAAAAAAAAATAAAAACGGAAAAAGAGCATATAACGTTATATTATTGACTTTAAATGATATTTTGCCAATTCAGTGCCTATTAAACTTCATTAGTGAAAATGTCCTTACTATGCTGCTGAAGAGTACAAGTTACTTGTACTGAGTTACTTTTCTCAGCTGTGGTTACTAAATAGGGCGTTTTATGTAATAATTTTCCAGAGATTGCAGGGGTGGATTTGTATCTCAGGTACCAATCCTTGTAGTAAAATGATACAAGCACAGTATTTAATGTACAAATGTCTGCAGCATGACAAAAACGTCCTTAGATTTGAATGCTGATCAACAAAGAATTCCGCTTTCAAGATTCAGGCTGGGAGGAGCTCCCTTCAGGAAGACACATTTGTCTCTCATATATATATATATATATTTTTTTTATCCAAATCACCACTTTGATGACAAGTTTCAATTAGCAAAATTAAATATTCAATACACCAACAACTTTTATTACTTCAAAGAAAATGCAAATTAAGTTTGCAAGGCATAAAAAATAGGACCCGATGAAATATATTTTTGTTTTTTTCTAATTCTGCTTTGTTTTCCCAAATTATGTTTTCTGTTTTATTTTTCTGAATTCCATGTTTAAAAGATTAATTATTTTTTAACAAGAAATTACTGTTATTGCTTCAATAACATCACAGCTGAATATTTTTTGTCAAGTAACGTGAGCACAGCAGAGAATCACTGTATAAATTAAATTCTTACAGTACATTCAGTACAACAGCACACTTGCTTGTGAAATTTGCTTAAATATAATTATTCCTGATATAATAATAACAATAAAAAATATTTATAATAATAATAATTATTATTATTATTATTATTATTAAAATGAATATAAATGTTTACTATGCAGTAGTAATATATTTTTTTATCATGATTTCTTCAATTTCACACGTCCATTTAAACCAAACATTTATTTTGATGGATCACTGTGTCAGTTTCCGTGTCTGTTTGATGGAAGTTTCACACTTATGGATAAGCAGTTTGCTACCTAGTCATTTTGATTGTTACACCATAAGAGGCTGCAATTACATTAAATAAATAGTTTGGAATGTGCTGCACACTACGCATTAAATGAGCGTTTCACTTTCTGTAATCTAATACACAGATTACAGATGTCATAATGTGATGTTTTTAGCGGGTCAACGCCTTCACACATCACTTTGAAGCATGCAACACAAGATAACTGGATATTTCTTAAATGAAATCATAGGCTGCTGTGGTTTAATAATCAGACTAGGGTACATGTACAACACATTTACAAGATCAACGGAAGATTTAGTGACAACGCAGTACTGGCCCGAAAGGGCGAAACTCTCACACTGGCCCCGGGCCAGCTGGCCATACTTACTGTTGAACCATGTTAATAAATGTTTAATTAGGCATATATAGTTCTCACTTTAGATTAGGTCACGCAAAATGCTTAGCTAGCCAAAATGCTTAGCTAGCCATTAGTAAGTGCTTTATCACGACATTTATTAAACATTAATTGATTTATTAGTAAGTGTTCCTAAAACATGAATATACGCATTAATTAAGCAGAAATGTGTATCCAATTCATTACATATTTAATATCTTTATTAACTATGAATTTATGCTTTCTTAATGTTCTCATAAACACTTCTTTACCACTGGTTTGCATCAACTAAAATACATCAGGTAGGTGTGATTAACAAGTTGTTTACTAAGGATAAAAATAAAAAAAAAACAATAATAAAAAAAGTAACAATATCAAACTGCATATATATGAGCTTATTAAACAGTAATAAATAATTTGCTAAAGTGAGTAGAAACAAATTGCATACTATTTATATGTAGCTTATTAATGCATTAATAATGTAGGAACAATCATTTATAAATGATCAATTAACTACAAACTAATGCTTTACAAATACCATGTAGTTATTATAAAGTGTTACCAAAAGCAGGGCTCTAAATTGCAGTAAACAATGGGAGATGGTGCTCATGAGAAAGCTTTTCGCAACACATATTAAATGACAAAAGACATGCATATTCAGACAGGCTCCTGAGATTTATTCTGAAATCCAAGCAGATCGCATAGCCATTTCAGAGAACTATAAACTGTATCTCCAACTCCTCACACAACATACAGTATATAATGCATGTAACCACCTGATTTACACTTGCTCACATGTGCTATCCAAGCATCTGGCAAATGTCTTCTGACATCAGGTCAAATAATATGGGAGACCGAGGCTAGTTGTCAAACAGGCCCTCTTAAATTGGAAAATGTTTTTTGAGAATTCCTTCAAACTTAAATTCCAATGCAGTCATCATTTGTAATAGCTGTTGAATAAACAAGTGAACACAATAAAACCACACTGTAAAACAATAATAGCCCTGGTCTTACCCATTTGATCACTTATATGTATACCTGCAGGGGCGGACTGGCCATAGGGAGAACCTTGACTATTCCCGATAGGCCGGCCGCAAAACGGGGCCGAACAGCCGAAAACCCCCCACCCCCACCCCCTGCTCATCAATTTTTGGGGCAGTTTTTTATTTCAAATCCAGGGCCGATTTCTCTTCCCAGTCTGCCCCTGCATACTGGTATAATCAGTCACCAAACATAAATCTGCAGGCACAGATCTGACGCTGAGCACTTTGGCTGGCAAAGTCCTCTTCCACTCTCAATGACATGGACCAAAGTCTTTTTAATGAAGAGCAACTGGTCTTTTTTGTGTCTGATCTGAACGCAGCTGCTATCAGCAGTGCTTAGCCTGCGGAATCCACAACTCTCCGAAGAGACAGACATTGCCACTGACCGCGGCAATGCCCTTCGTCTAAACAGTGGGCATCCACTCATTAAAAACCACAGCAAAGTTCACGGAAAAAGTCCTTTGTAATGTCGCAGAGACTTTTTGCATTTTTTTCCATCTGGCAAAGTTTTGACTGAAGCGCTTTTTTCGAGGAGGGGGACACAACAGCGACCATATGTTCAAAGTGACCCTCATTATTCTCAATTAGGGCAGCCATCCATGGAATGGTCTTGCTGATAACAGTCCATAACACCTTTGGAGAGAATGGTGTATGTGTCCCTCTCCACTGTGGAAGATGGGGCTTGGTTCCTGGAAGGCATTCAGCAGGATCGGGGGGCAAAGGCCCCTCGGTGGGGCGTCGCGATGGATGACTTGATTGAGAATAATGGGGGTCACATTGAACAGCTGATGTAAGGGGACTAACCTTATGCCTACTCATTAATGACATTACCAGTTAGCAGCACCATTTCTCTTGTTCTATGGAATAAAACACTAGAACAATGTTTTCAAGGCAAGGAAATACAGTGCTAATGGCCTGATCACTTTTGTTTTCCACTCATCATTGATAAGTGTGTGCGCGAATTGGGAAGATGACCCACCAGGTCAGGGCAGGAAGTCATGCTGCATGCCATAACATGAGAACCTGACACAAAACATGTATGTGCATTGAAAGATTCTGGGTTGCACTTCATATATTAAATAAGTTCAGATGAAACATGGAAAAAGAGCAGCATGCAGGTTAGGAATGACACAACATAAATAAATAGTGTAAATGATTAAGTATATAATGACAAAATTAAAATGTTTAGGTAAACTTGGGTATACCTTGACAGCCTGTCTGTAAAGGTTCCAACAAAGGGAAAAAATAAAGAATGACCTTTGGACAGACACAATGACACTGTTGTGCTGATGTTTTGTCAGAATGGAATGGCAGACCATGACCCTTCTAACCATAATCAAACTCCTCTGTAGCCCCTCAAACAACACGACCATACAAGTTCTAAATTGATGAGCACACCACTACAAGTTCATGACTTTGACCTATAGGGCATTTGATCCCTTGACATCAAGTTTATTTTTCCAAAGCTACAGCTTGATATTCCAGCACTTAATTTAAGAGCACAGTTAAATCACAGAAGCCATAATATGTCAAGTGATCCCACTGGTAGCTAGAGAGGGGGACAAAAGAGTAAGTAATGAAAAAGCTATGATTGCTTTTCTGTCCCACCAAATGACAGTTATCACCTCAATGACCTGCTTGGGGCTGGCCCCATCTAGAAATCACACATTACGGCATAACGTCATCTAACTGGGTAGTTACACAAATCAATACAAAACCCATTTCAAAGACATTCAGTTGGGGCGAGACAAGCCCCCTCTCTTGCGTTCATTTATTGAATAGCCCTGAAGGTAAAAAAAACAAACTTTCTCTGATCCACACACATTACCTTCTGAGCAAAGGCATCTGAAGACGAGATCTGAGCTGATTATTCGTCATCTATTACTTAACCTCGCACTGGTTACTCCAGAGGAGTTGGAGTCACATCTGGGCAGTGGGACGGCTTTTCTGTGCTCCGTTTGCAATTCTGATGCCGTTAAGTAAGGATCAGGTTACAGAAGAATCACTCTTTGTCCATCATTTGTCTCCCAGGACGATCGATAGTGTCTTCGCCAACTCTTCCAGAAAACACATGTAGACTTGCTAGGCAAGATGTGTGGCTAACTGGTCAAGCCCTTGGCCCTCGAAAACACAACCATATATTATTCCGTTTTGATTTGTTGTCAATACACAATCAAGTAGAAGATGGGCCTGAGTTTGTGGAGCAAATATGTTAAGGATTATGGAGCAGACAAATGAACTGAAGAGACGTCAATCCCAACAGGCACATCAGCCCAGGCTTGATGAAATACTGCACATAAGCATGATTTATAGACAGTAACATGGCAAAGTGCTTGCAGCCAGCTGGGTCAATATCTGACACCTCTGACATGGCTTATTCTTCAGATTTATACATCATAAAGGCCTGGTGCAGTTTGAACAATGGGGCACAGCAAAATGGCTTTGTTTAAGCAGGAACAGGGCTTGAAATGAGAGAGAAATCATTTGGCCAATAGAAGTTTATGAAGAGTAAGGTGCTGGTCAGCATCTGGACAATCACAGCATTACAATACTGTTCAAACACACAGAAACATTCAAATATTTGTAAGATGCCTGTTTCCAAAGTAACTTACAGTTCTTTTATGGGATGTTATTAATCCATTTGTGTGTTCCCTGTGAATCAAACCCACAATACTGATGTTGCTTGATCAATGTTTCATCAATTGTGCAACAGGAACACATTCTCTGATCCAAAACTAAATTATCCATACTGAATTGAGTATCATATGTCTTTTTAATTAAGATTTTTAATTATTTAAAGCTGATTGGTCATTTACATGTGATGGTAGTGTGTAAATGCAGTAGACATACCCATCTCTGGGATTTATACAGACATTGCTTATGTTGTGCAAGTCGACAGGAAATATTACAGACGTTCACAGTAATAATTACTTTACAGACATGTGTATGTAAGCTAATCCTGTCTGAACAGGGCTTCAGTTTTACATTGTCTGTAAATTGAGGGTTTAGTTTAGGGTTTGATTTCTAAAAGTCTTGAATTTTTATGGTTTCATGCTCTCTGCAGCCAACAATTCCATGCACAAACTATGTTTGTCCTCATTGCAAGTGAACCCACATTTAATGTAGTCTGGGTCACATTATACTTTTGCCTTATGTAGATTAGTGCAGTATTTGTGAGGATAAGGGCATGCAACACAACTGGTCCACATTGGTATTTGCATACTTTTTCTGGATTCTACCAAGTGACATATAAATTTGCGACAAAATACCATTGAGTTTGAATGGTGCACTGCTTTTAACGTAAAAAAATAAAATAAAATTGCAGTGTTTTCTTGTTCCTTTAAAAAGTTGGTAAGCCTATTTATTTTGATATCTTATTGTAAATATGCTATATGATACTATATGAAACTTGGGTTGGATCCATGGCTTAGCGGTTAGTAAATGTGTTTCAAAATGTGTTGAGCCTTGGTGCTTTTTAGGAGATTCAGGATTGACTATGGCCTGTAGCATGTCCCATTCCCCCACTCTTGCCCACTGTAATTCTCTGTCTCTGCTCAACTTTTGCTTTCAGTATAAATGTAAAAATAAAATAAAATAAAATAAACTTGGGTTGGGTTGGATGCTTGAGTTTCAATTCCATGTGTGCATAACATGAGCTTGTGAGAGCAGCCAAGGAATAGGTTTGTGTCAGGCTTCGTTCCTGCAGAGTTGATTGTGTTTTCTTATTATGTGTCTACAGATATTAAGAATGCATGCATGCTCATTCCCCCAGATTTATATTATCTAACCTTTACATGATTCTTTCCCACATACACTCTCTTACTCATACACACACTCATTCCTGTTTCTATTCAATGAAACAATGGTACAGAAGTGTCTCACGCAAGGCAAACCGACCTCACCTTGTAATTCAAAAAGTCAGAGAGAGAAGCAGAGAGGTAGGAATAGAGGAGAATACCAATCAGTGCACCAAATGCATTTCTGAACTATATTTAAGGCTGCAACATGCTACCGCAGATGTACATATGTCCAAGTTTCTATTTTGCAAAAGATATGGCTTGTGATAACCTATTACAGGACATTGCTGGAGTTCTCTCTCCCGTACCACGGTGAAGAAAAATTCCATCACTCCCAGCTGTCGGAAAATGCAATACAGAAACAAATTATGGTTGGAATTGAAAAGTCACCGGCTTATTCTGTCTTAATAACCATCTGGCAGAAGGGCTAAGTGCAGAGGTAGAGAGACTCCCCAAATGTTCTTACTGTATGATCAGCTGTGACACCTGGGCCTGCGAGAGATGGACTACCACTCCTCTCCTTTTTTAAATCCTTTCACGTTCATTCGTTTTTCACCTTTAACATAACTGTCAAAAATAAATAAATAAATAAAAAAAGCATACAGCAAAATAGGAAACAACAAGATGGTGGATGATTTGAGCTAAAAAAATAAAATAAAATAAATTACAAGTTGGGCATGGTGACCTGTAATATATTCTGTACATTTTCATGAAATTTATTTGATGCTTTCTATGAAGCCTGTGTGTGTATATATATATATATATATATATATATATATATATATATATATATATATATATATATATATATATATATATACACATATATATATATATATATATATATATATATATATATATATATATATATACATATATATGTGTGTGTGTGTGTGTGTGTGTGTGTGTGTATAATTATAAAGGTATTATTAATGCAATATTAAGGTGTTATTAATGCCTTATACTAACATTTAATACCACATAAAAAAAATTCTCATAATTAACTGAAACCAGTTAAGATAGGTCTTCAAAATTCTTAACTTTTATAGCTTTAAAGAGTATAATGGATTAGAACTAATGATAACACATTACATAATTCATGACATTTATTGGTGATCTTGTGTTTTAATGCATACTACTTTTTTTTTCTTTTTTTAGTTAATACCATGAATAGGGTAGTAGTGTAAAGCATTATTCGTGTTGATACACATATTTAGAAGAGCATGCACAGTATGCACAGGCTTTATAGAATGTGTAACTAATATATATATATATATATATATATATATATATATATATATATATATATATATATATACAGGTGCATCTCAATAAATTAGAATGTCGTGGAAAAGTTCATTTATTTCAGTAATTCAACTCAAATTGTGAAACTCATGTATTAAATAAATTCAGTGCACACAGACTGAAGTAGTTTAAGTCTTTGGTTCTTTTAATTGTGATGATTTTGGCTCACATTTAACAAAAACCCACCAATTCACTATCTCAAAAAATTTGAATATGGTGACATGCCAATCAGCTAATCAACTCAAAACACCTGCAAAGGTTTCCTGAGCCTTCAAAATGGTCTCTCAGTTTGGTTCACTAGACTACACAATCATGGGGAAGATTGCTGATCTGACAGTTGTCCAGAAGACAATCATTGACACCCTTCACAAGGAGGGTAAGCCACAAACATTCATTGCCAAAGAAGCTGGCTGTTCACAGAGTGCTGTATCCAAGCATGTTAACAGAAAGTTGAGTGGAAGGAAAAAGTGTGGAAGAAAAAGATGCACAACCAACCGAGAGAACCGCAGCCTTATGAGAATTGTCAAGCAAAATCAATTCAAGAATTTGGGTGAACGTCACAAGGAATGGACTGAGGCTGGGGTCAAGGCATCAAGAGCCACCACACACAGACGTGTCAAGGAATTTGGCTACAGTTGTTGTATTCCTCTTGTTAAGCCACTCCTGAACCACAGACAACGTCAGAGGCGTCTTACCTGGGCTAAGCAGAAGAAGAACTGGACTGTTGCCCAGTGGTCCAAAGTCCTCTTTTCATATGAGAGCAAGTTTTGTATTTCATTTGGAAACCAAGGTCCTAGAGTCTGGAGGAAGGGTGGAGAAGCTCATAGCCCAAGTTGCTTGAAGTCCACTGTTAAGTTTCCACAGTCTGTGATGATTTGGGGTGCAATGTCATCTGCTGGTGTTGGTCCATTGTGTTTTTTGAAAACCAAAGTCACTGCACTCGTTTAGCAAGAAATTTTGGAGCACTTCATGCTTCCTTCTGCTGAAAGATGCTGATTTCATTTTCCAGCAGGATTTGGCACCTGCCCACACTGCCAAAAGCACCAAAAGTTGGTTAAATGACCATGGTGTTGGTGTGCTTGACAGGCCAGCAAACTCACCAGACCTGAATCCCATAGAGAATCTATGGGGTATTGTCAAGAGGAAAATGAGAAACAAGAGACCAAAAAATGCAGATGAGCTGAAGGCCACTGTCAAAGAAACATGGGCTTCCATACCACCTCAGAAGTGCCACAAACTGATCACCTCCATGCCACGCCGAATTGAGGCAGTAATTAAAGCAAAAGGAGCCCCTACCAAGTATTGAGTACATATACAGTAAATGAACATACTTTCCAGAAGGCCAACAATTCACTAAAAATGTTTTTTTTTTATTGGTCTTATGATGTATTCTAATTTTTTGAGATAGTGAATTGGTGGGTTTTTGTTAAATGTGAGCCAAAATCATCACAATTAAAAGAACCAAAGACTTAAACTACTTCAGTCTGTGCGCATTTAATTTATTTAATACACAAGTTTCACAATTTGAGTTGAATTACTGAAATAAATGAACTTTTCCACGACATTCTAATTTATTGAGATGCACCTGTATATATATATATATATATATACACCGGTGACCAAATGTTTGGAGTAATGTACAGATTTTGCTCTTATGGAAAGAAATTGGTACTTTTATTCACCAAAGTGGCATTCAACTGATCACAATGTATAGTCAAGACATTAATAAAATGAAAAATTACTATTACAATTTGAAAACAAATTTCAGAACTTCTTAAACTACTTCAAAGAGTTCTCATCTAAAAATCCTCCATGTGCAGCAATGACAGTGTTGGGCCTCATGCATTCAAATAGAAGACAAAGGCAGGCCTAACACAGTCGTAAAACCTAACTCAGGCCCCCACATACCAGGTCATAAATTATACTGATAAAAAATGCGCCAAAATCAAACAAAGGGAGTCCAAAACAGACTACAAATCCCATGAAGCCTTGCTCACTAAAGGATCGAACTCTCAACTCCTATTGGATGAGGCACACGACAGAACGCACCTCAACCATGACATCATCAGGAGTAGAAATACCTCTGAAATGCTTCCAGCAACTTTGCTCGCCGTGTGTAGACGCAGCTCATCGCTGCTCTCAGGTGCAGCCTCGTGGCACAAGGAAGTAACGTTTGACTTGAAACTGTGGCCATACAATCTCCATCTAGCTGGACGAGTTGAGATTACTCTGTGTTCCACCGAACACTCTAATGGATCCGAAGGAGACCACCGAGAAATCCGCATCTTCATCCGTTTGCCTGCAGAAGTGAAGAGATAAAAGATTTCTCTTCCATCTTCAAACAAGTCGACGTCACTGATTTCTCCGCCAGCCCGCCGAGAATCAGCAGCCGTACCGCCCGCCGACAGAGCGAGGAAACAGCCTCCTGTCATCACCCGAGCCTCGAGGAACCGAGTCTGAGTTAAAGGACGGATGAACACACATTCTACCTGCATCCTCATGCGATTCAAGTAAGAGGTTACGTCTGGGCAGAGACAGAATATTATAGTGTGTTATTCTTGAGTTTCAAGGTTATTGTTTGTACAGTTTATGGACTGCCATGTCTGCTCATTATTATTACTCAGGGTATTAATATTCACAAATTTGATTTGCTGTATTGTGGTCCAACCACATTGGGCTGTTGTGCATTTTCGCCATCGCGGGTGAGACCGGCAAACTGAGTTTATCCATTAAAGAATCAAAGAATGCGGGACGGTTTACGAGCCGTCCACCGTGTCTCTGAGTGATAAACTAACAGCTGCTTTCTCACCCACGATCGCGAAATCGGCTTTGGGGCCGTCACTTAATTCTCTCTCTCTCTCATACTAACCACACACACACACACGTGCGCGCGTGATCCCTCACAAACATTCTCGGACACATTTTTGGCAAGTAGATAGCTTCGTGATAAAGCTCAGCTTTGTCCCTAAGCTATCGTACAAGCTGATACACACGGTAACTGATAGACGCCATTGACTGGTTTCTCTCCGCCCACATTTGCGGCCATATTCCCTGGCCAGAAGTTTCACGTGACATACTCTCCATGAGAGTCACGTCCGCCATTTTGTGCGCATCCCTCCTTACACACACACACACACACACACACACACACACACACACACACACACACACACTCGCTCTCACACACACACACACCCTCATGTGTTACAGAATTATTTTGATTTCCATATCTAATCATATCACTGTTTAGTTTGTAGTTGTAAGTCGGAAGTTTATTGACTGCATTGTATTAATTATTAATTGATATTACTGCATAAATAAACTTTGTTATATTACAAAGAGAAGTGTTTTGGTTTGTTTTGCATACACCTGTGTCATGCTGATGGGATGTCAATGCTCGGATTCAAGCCTTCATTCATTGTTTTTTTCCCGAAAATCGATATTCTCCGGATGTCGATTTCCCTAAGAAAACAATCTAATATTGAGACTGTTTTACTATCTGGTTATTAGTCCCTGATTCCAGGGTGGTGCCCCATCAGTGTTAATCCTTATTAATATTCTATTGATTTTTGATAATTGATAATTATCTTTGATGATTGTTGAATTTGAATGATCAATAAGATAGTGTTAATTTTAATTAATGTTTCATCGATGTTAACAATTAACGATTATCTTTGATAATTGTTGATTTAAAGGATTAGAAAAGCTAACATTGATTTTCATCAATGTTCTTTTGATTTTCATAATTAATAATTATCTTTGATAATTATTAATTATTGCTAATAATAACCATAATAACCAAACCCGCTCCTAAACGCAGCGCACTACATTTACTGGAGCCACATATGAGGTTTTAATGAGTTAGATTCAATTAATTAATTTAAATATTAATTAATAACTAAATAAATAATTATTAATTATTTCTGATAGTAACACTGATCTAAACATCCAGTAAAGCCCTACAACAGCTTTGCAGATCCTTGGCATTCTAGCTGTCAGTTTGTCCAGACACTTAGGTGACATTTCACCCCACGCTTCCTGTTGCACTTGCCATACTGTAGATGTCACTGTCTTGGCGGGCACTTCTCACGCACCTTACAGTCTAGTTGATCCCACAAAAGCTCAATGGGGTTAAGATCCATAACACCCTTTTCCAATTATCTGTTGTCCAATGTCTGTTTCTTTGCCCACTCTAACCTTTTCTTTTTGTATTTCTGTTTCAAAAGTGGCTTTTTCTTTGCAATTCTTCCCATAAGGCCTGCACCCCTGAGTCTTCTCTTTATTGTTGTACATGAAACTGGTGTTGAGCGGGTAGAATTCAATGAAGCTGTCAGCTGAGGACATGTGAGGCATCTGTTTCTCAAACTACAGACTCTGATGTACTTATCCTCTTGTTTAGTTGTACATCTGGCCTTCCACATCTCTTTCTGTCCTTGTTAGAGCCAGTTGTCCTTTGTCTTTGAAACCTGTAGTGTACACCTTTGTATGAAATCTTCAGTTTTTTGACAATTTCAAGCATTGAGTAGCCTTCATTACTCAAAACAATGATAGAATGACGAGTTTAGATATAGATAGATAGATAGATAGATGATGGGTGAAAGGCTAACTGAATGATTTTATGCTTTCTATGAAGCCTGTAAAGAATGCATAATAAAGGTATTATTAATGCATTATTAATGTATTAATGCTTTTTAATACACATTCATTATTTTCTGAGTAGTAATTAAAACCACAATTATAATAGGCCTTGGTTTAGAATATAATTCCTAATATAACTCATTGTATAACATATAACTGATTATGTGTTTTAATGCGTAATTCTTTTTTATAACCATGAATAGGGTAGTAGTACAAAGTAGCTTTATGAAGCTTGTATATAAAGCATTATAAAGATGTTATTAATACATTACAATGGTGTTATTATGCCTTTTAATGTACATTGAATATTTTCTGATAATTGAGACCACAATTATAATAGGCCTTACAATATAATGCCTTGCTGTCTTGCTTTTAAAGATTATAAGTCATGATAACACATGACATAATTCATGACATTGATGCTGAACATGTGTTTTAATGCATAATATTTTTATAACCATGAATAGTGTAGTAGTATAAAGCATTATTTTTTTATATACACTTATTTAGATAAACATACAACGTAGGGCATTCAATGCATTAAAATGTATTTATAATACATGTATAGTATATACAGGCTTTATAGAATATTTTTTCAATATTTTTTGGTATGGTGGGTGAAGGCTAAACTTAATGATTTAATGCTTTCTATGAAGCCTTTATTTTGAAAGCATAGTTATAATAGGCCTTTAATAAAATGTATACCATACCTTTAAAAAGCAAAATGAATTGTAACGCATGTTAACACATTACATATTTAATTACATTTATTGTTGATCATGTGTTTTAATACATAATACTTTTTATAGCCATGAATAGGGTAGTAGTGTAATGCATTATTTATGTTGTTGCATTCATTTAGAAGAACATATAGTGCATTCTATACATGTTGAAATGCATTAAGAATGCATTTACGATACTTTATTTATACAGGCTTTATAGAATGTGCCACCAATATAATTCTTGGTACGGTGAGTGAAGGGCTAACTGATACACAAAATTAATAACATGAACATAATTTGTGTTTTTATTTAAAACCATTATTATAAGCTATGTCATTAACCTTACTATTTAAATAAATGAAGTTATGTAGAAAAATACTCAAACAGTGAGCTGTTTATATTTATATGGATTTTTCAGGACAGTGCAGGCACATAGTAAACACGTGGTTAATGCTGTTTTGTGTGTCGTGGACAGCAGTTTCTTTGTTGGGTTTGTTTGAACAAATGTAATGATCTTGCCAAGTCTATAAACTCAGATTGAAAAAGCAATTCAGCTCTTGAGTTCAACAATAAATATCTCTAATCCTATTTTATTGCCAAGAATATTGAACACGGTGGATGTTACCACACTGGCCTGAAGGTACCTTTCCCACTTATATCAGGGCTGTCACTCTCGCTAATGCCTCACAAAGCTGAAGATTTTACTCATCATTGGAGATCCTGTAAAACTCTGTTCTGAGTTAAACTGTCTTTAAAACAGACTGGAAGTACAGAACGTGCATAATTTGAAATACAACTTTCACATCTCTCTGTATATGAGAGCTGAACCTGAAAAATTATGTAGGATTTACTGGGTATTTTAAACACAGAGGGGCTCATTGAAGTAGACACATGTCATCAGAGGAACTGACCTATTGACCTGGCTGAACTCTCTCCCAGTCCAGCACAACCGTGGAGGGAAACGGGACCCCTGCTTTACTCTCATGGGTAAATTGAGCTCATCAATAATTAAATAGCATCGGATTGAAATTTTTAATTCACTGCCATCGACCTAATCAGAAGAGAGGCAGCACTCTGAGGACAGGGCAGCTCTCCAATACTGCATTTACAAACTCCTCAAGGTCAATTAGCTCTGAACTCTGAGCAATCATATAGAGCAATGGATAAACATATTGAATCTGACAATATTCAGCCTTATTTCAAATGTGATGCATAATGAGAGGATGAAAATACGTTGTACTACCAGTCATGTACATGTGTTGTATGAATGAAAGAATCTGCACCATAATTTTTGTTCATGCTGCACAAAACTTATTTCTAATGGGCAGACCATTCGGCCACATTAGCAGAAATATGTATTATAAATATTTAGGATAACTGTGCTAGGATGTTATTTAGAGGCACTTATTTAGAGTTTTATTTTCTCAGGCAACTTAAGAAAAACTTAAAATAACCTGATTCATCAGGATAAATTCTGTGATGTGAAAATCACAAGAAAAACGACGTGTGATCTCATAGTATTTACATTTATGCAACTGACAAAATTGACAAATTGTACACGTCTTTTAGGTGGAAATATAATGGATTTTTTTTTTTTTTTTTTTTTTTTCAAACACAAATATATTTTTAAATCAAGCAATACATTTAAATAACACTGCCTTTTCACAAAATAAATTATACATGTATAAATTTACGAGTTTTTTTGTTGGCAAAATCACCATAAGATGTCTGAAACTTGTGCCAGTTTGTTCAATCTATCCTGATGCATTACTGCTCTTGGGTAGGTTTAACAAGTCTTAAAGGAATATTTCAGTTTCAATACAAGTTAAGCTCAATCAACAGCATTTGTGGCATAATATTATGTGATGAGGAGGAGGGCGTGGCCGGGCCATGAGAGTGCACGGCCAGTGCTGAATCAGCTGATCTACAGGAGAGCGAGATAAAGGGGAGCTGGAGATGTCAGTTCGAGAGAGAGAGAGAGAGAGATGTATGCGGCCACGCTGCATGTGTGTCTGTGTGTCCTTATGTTTTATGTTGTTTTAATTAATTTATATCATTAAAAGTTATGTTTACTGTTCAGCTGTTTCCCGCCTCCTCCTTGCCCGTCCTTATACTGTTACAGTGGTGCTGAAACACGGGAGGTAGGAGGGATGAACTGTCGTGGAGGCCTCACCGCTGCCATCCGCCAGAGGAGCAGCCGCGGCCATCTGCCTGGGGACAGAGGGGTCGCTGCCAGCCACTGAGAGCCAGAGGAACCGCTGCCGTCTGCCGAAGAAGGGGAGGAGTGGTTCCGTCCGCCAGGGGCCGGAGGACTCGCTGCCGTCCGCTGGGGGAGGAGCGAGCTCTCGTCTGCCAGATGGCAGAGGGGAGGTTGAGGACCAGGCGACAGCATGTCTGAGAACTGGTGAGCAAGTTCTTCTCTCTCTCTCCTCTCTCTCTCTCTGTGTGTCTCTCACTCACCCTTTCCCTCTCCCCATGCCTCTCCTCATCTCTCCCCCAGGTTCCCGGGAGGCAGGGTGGATCACCGGCTGATGGAATGGCCGGAAGGGCAGCGTCTCCTCTCCAGAGATGGAGGGGGAGTAGGTCAGTCCAGTGGCGCCCCAGCCTGAATCGGGCGGGGGAGGAGTGTGACGAGGAGGAGGGCATGGTCGGGCCATGAGGGTACAAGGCATGTGAGATAAAGGGGAGCCGGAGACGGCAGTTTGAGAGAGAGACACACATGGCCGCGTTGTGTGTATCTGTGTTCATGTTTGTTTTATATTGTTTTAAATTGAGTTTTACCATTAACTTTAAGTTTACTGTTCAGCCGGTTCCCGCCTCCTCCTTGCCCATCCTTATACTGTTACAGTGGTGCTGAAACCCAGGAGGAAGGAGGGATGCACAGATGGAGAGAGAGAGATGCATAAGCAATGTGTTTGTGTGTGACTTTGTCTTGAACGTGTTTGCTGAAAAGCAGCACGTGCAGTGAATGTTTCAGATGAAAAGCCTTATTGTGTGACACTGAAAAGGGTATGTGCAGTAAATGTCTACGTGTGGTGTCAAGCCAGTTCCAGCTTCCTCCTTTACCATCCATGAATTAGTATACCTTGCTATGCCCAAACATTCCAGTATGCCTAATGACTTAACAGGAAATCATTTATTTCAGCAAATAAACAGTAATCATTCAATCACCGATTTTATATCTGAAATCTGCATGTATATACCTACAACGTAAATGTCCTACACATGTAATTATTTATTTATTTAAAGTCTGGAATTACAGATACAAACAGACATTGTCAGACTTATTTATTCTGAACATCGAAGCGTTTGTTCAGAGTTACTTACATGTTTATGATGAAACAGGTGTTTTTGCCTGTCAGTCATTGATGACAGTTTGGGCATACCAAGATGGCTGCTCTAACACTTCCGGTGGCTTCACCTCCTGCTGGCAGTTTACCGTTGCATCAGCGATCCAGTTCTATATAAATTATATATATATCAGTGGTTTTAACTGAAGAATTGTGTTTTTTAAAATTATAAGCTTCACATTTCTGCCTTTAATCCCTATAAAAATTGGCCCCATTCACTTCCATTGTAAGTGCCTTCCTGTAATCTTTATTTATTTATTTATTTATTTTATTTTTTTAAGAAAATGAGGGACGAGTCTTTGTGGTAATCAATATTATGCCCAAATGCTGACGATTGAGCTTAATTTGTATTGAACCCTGAATAATCCTTTAACTTGCTACCTGACATTTACTTATGGTCCAAAAATAACTTGAAATATTACAAAACAAGTTATAATATTTATTATAATTTATTAAAAGTATTTATATATATATAAAAATAAGTATTTATTACTAGCCATTAAATATATCTTGCATTATTTTAATTAAAAAGCATTTTTATTCCTTTGAAAGTGGAATTATTGAGCCATTTTTTTTTTCTTTTTTTTTTTTTTTTCTTGTATATCAGTGACAAACAACACTGGTAAATCATTGTTTCAGTAAAGTGAAACTGCACCTTTCAGAAAAAATAAAATTCATCGTCATGGTTTTGTTACTCACATATTCTTTGGGTGGGTTAATGTTAGGAATATTCTACATGTATCTCATGGATTTCTGGAGGAAATATTTTTTTTAAATAAAATAAAAAACCTTCAGGTATCACACTGTAGATTAATATCTGATAATTAATGTTCTACTGAGGTAAAATATGTTTGAAGATATGCGAGTCGTGGCAAATGTTTCCTTTAACAAACAGTTTGATTTGCACATCTCATTATTTAGCAAGAGTCAGATTATTGTTCTCAGAGTTCAATGTAAATCATGTAGTTGCTATTAATGTTAACCCCAACTGGTGAATAATTTAGTTTTATTTACTCGCCAAAAGAAATTATTTCCTCACATTTGGCGTGTGCCAGGCCAGGTTGACTTTGCATTTGGCAAGTTACGTGTGTTAATTTCCAACCCTGTTTAAATTCCAATTTCGGCTTCATTTCTGTAGTAATGGACTAAATGACATTGAGTTTGCAGCGCGTGCTCCACACTGGCTGAACTTGAGAACCAAACAATTTTCATTTTCGATGGAGGTGAAGAGGGGGTTTGCTTACATGGGAGGAGACAGGGAGGCCAGACTGGGGAAACTCCCCATTTTTACAGATGGAAAACTGAGTTTTGCAACATTTATTCCTATCAATAGCATGTTATTAATATACTGTATATAACGGGTTCATGATAATATCATAGAATATCAATATTGACTTTTAATGGGCCCCCCTCCAGGGAAAGCCCCTGTTACTCAGGTCAATTTTACCCCTGGTCCGACGCCCCTGTGACAACACAAGTGAGTCAAGACATTACAGTAGTTAATATAAACACGAAGCGGACTGTAGCAAAATGACATAATTCCTCATTTTAATCTCACTATAATTATCTATTTTTGTTGCAGTGTGACATCATGAATTAGTACATTTGATGTTTTGATTAATATTAGTATGAGTAAGAGTATTTATTACGCATTTATAACAGGATAACAAGTTCAAATGCTCACTATTTGGCAAGTATTGCATTGAAGTTGCCTCTTCTTTATATGTTGTTGTAACTGTATATCAATGGTTTATAATGCATTTCTAAATGACTTATTAGTCATTAATTAACCCCTTTAGAAACCCTTAATAAAGGTCACTTTAATGAAATGTGTTACCCTTCTACTTTTCAGAATGCTGCCGTGCCTTAAGAATTTGTCGTGTACTGGTGCACACAGCATTTTAATCTCACAGTTTCATTCAATTTAGCTCTGATTCAAGAAATCTCTAGCTTTTTTATTTATTTTTTATTTTTTATTTTAAGCAATAGTAAATTAAAATGTTCTCCAATTTTAACCAAGGGGTCTTCTTCTAATGTGGGGCCCAGTATGGGGGCCTTCACTGGCTCCGTGGAGGTCAGCCTGACCCCAAGATTCAGTCTGACGCCTGGGGCTAGTCATCCACTCTGGCCTTTATGGAGGCGTTAAAGCAGTGGGCTACTGGAGTGTGTCTGATTAACTGCTCTAATATGCTATTTGTGACTAATTTCCACTGTTGCGAAGTCACAGGTGATGGCCTTGCTCCATAAATCCTTACCTTCCAGACTTCTTTCAGCTCTTGCCCTTTCTTGCTGACCCCAGGTGAATATGCAGGGGCTGTTTAGGCAGGTTACAAAAGTGATGGATGTCTTATGCAATTTGTCTTATGCAAATTGATCTGTCATAGAATGACTAGTCAAACACCTCTTCTTCACCAAATATTTTTTAGTTTTAGTTTCTTCTGCACTAACAAACAGATACTGTACTGTGTGCCATTCAAAATGGAATTGAGAATGTCTTCCAGTTTTATTCCTATATTTAAATTAAGGTAACATGGATGTTGGATAATTGTAATTTTAATTTGATTTTAATAAAGTGTTTATTTATTTATTTTTACCTACAATCATGTCATCATATGCATAACATATGGGATATTTCTGGAAACACTGGAGAATAGTAGCAGAGCATATTTGAAATGCCACCTACGTATATAAATGTGTATTTATTTTTTTTATAATTTAATTCACTTTGTACCATTTTATGGACCATGATGGAAGAAATTCCTTTCCCGGAATACTCTTTTTTTATTATTATTATTTGAAATATTTCAATTTTGATTTGAATTTTTTGTTTTAGCAAGTTATCTGAAACCATTATTGTAGTACTGCATGGAAAAACTTAAATATGTGTTGATGGCTTTGTTAATTGTTCTTAGTTTAGAGTCTAATCTGTTGAGAAATAAAATATATTCCACAAAAGTAAAAGTAAAAATAGTAACCTTTTGTTAGTAGTAACAATTGTCACCATAAGAAGCTGTTTTTACCTGATTTAACCCTTCAAATGTGTTTGTTGGTGTAAATTTGATTTAGTCATGTTAATAATATTTTTGGCTTTAATAAAACCAGTTAATTTCAATCTTACCACATGAAGCACCTTTTGGGTTAGCATTTTTGATTGGATATCAAGAAATATACAGGCATAGTTACAAAAAATAACTGACATAATGTCATTAAAAAAAACTTGCATTGGACTGATACAATTCCTGTTTGACTGTGTTGAATTTAATTGAATTGCAATTCAGTTAATTTCTGATAATAACATCCTGTGCAGAGTGGCCAATTCTTTTCAAATTCCAACTCATGAATGGAAAAGGAGACAAATTTTATATGCTGAGTTTTGCCTAAGCCCACTAACAAGGTCGTTCAGTCCCATTTGTGCTTGAGCAGTTTCAAAAATGTAATCAGCACAGGTTAATCAGTGTCTCCGGCCAATTAAAAGGTGTGAATAATGAAAAACAGGTTCCTGTGGAAAACATTCACTACAGGTGTTGTAGTGTTTGTTTGTTTGTTTATAATTAAGTTGGGAATATTTTAAGTGCAAAACCATGCAAATGTGATTTTCAGTCTTAATAGATGCAAACAAACAACAGCATATCCCGTCTGATTCCAACATTTGATGGCAGTGACACTTTTTTAAATGTGTAAAGAGTTCCCTGTTTCAGCGACTTCCTTGTTGTCCCTGATCAGTGTTTGTCTGACCCTGGCTTGAGTTTTGACAGGCATGGGGCATAGGGTTGCTGGGCTAATGCTGCCGTGGAGAATGGGGCCAGTGGAGGGACGGTAGGAATGTGGGGTGGCCCATCTGTGACTGAAGGCCTGGAGCTAACACTAGGGGTTGTTGGAGAATGCTGTCAGCTTAGAGGACGTACTGCTAAAGCAGAGGTCACACAAACTCCCCAACACACAAGGAAGAATTCACTAATAGTGATTTGCCAGCACTGATACTGTTGTTGTTTACACAACAGTATCAGTGAATCAGCACATTTTAGTGCCTGATTCTCTTAAGGAATAATATAAACCAGGTAAATGCGCAAACATGCGCACAAACTCTTAACCTGGTCTCACAGGATCAAGTTACTATACCTACATTTTTGCAAACTGATTTTTACATGGCTCGCTGTACGTATTACAAGAGTGTACTGGTGAAATGCTAGAAAAACAATGACTTTTATTTACTTTCACACAAATCATGAGTAAAATGGCAGATTATCAGTATATAAACAATTACTTTTCACCTTGTTCCTCGCACAAAGCTATCTTATGACATCTAAACACTTTTACTATAGTGCATGACTTGTAGGTGATATATTTTAACATTTGCATTACATAACCAACTACATTAAAAAGCTTGTTTGAGCACAATCAAATTGTGCAGTAGCTCAATTGATAGACTGTTGCAGTTAATAAACAGGGTACGAGTCCAGAAGTACACACATGTCGACATGTGAACACAAAGTGATATAGAAGCACCACAAAATGACATGGTTGCTTCAGCAATTGTGTTGTCATGTCATGTTTGCTTTTCTGACACAATCGGTTAGGTTTAGGTTTAGGGTAGGGAGATATGTTTTGTTGATTTAAAACTCAATAGAACATTAACCTTAAAAAATGTATCTGTTTGAGAGAGCGTTTAACTTGATTTTGGCACCACACCGTGGACATTTCACCTTGGAACTGCCACGTGTAATGAAGTATGTTATATCATTTTGCCAAAAATTTGCCATCTTCGCATTATTTTCATGAGATCAGGCTGGGGAAAAAAATAAACACATCGCCTTTAAACATAAAAAAAGAAACATTGTCTGTCTGATCAGAGAATGTGCACAGAAAGTGGATTATTTTATGTAAGTCCACTGCAAAAAGCCCAGAGTTCATCTGAGGTTCTGACGGAGACAGTAAAGGAGAGGTTTATCTCTCTCCCACAATCCTCCAGATCTCACAGATCATTCACCAAGAGACTGAGGGAAACAGAGGTCAGAGGCAGCTCATAAACCTACCGGTCTCACACAATTAAACACAGGAGGTTAAAATATAGTAGAAATAATTGTGCGTGCCTCCAGATGGGTAAGTTAGTGTGAGATGTTTCTTATGCAGCCATATTCTTCACCACCAGCAGATACTTTCAAACACTGGCGGAGGCTCTGCTGTATGGTAATGCGATGCAAAGTGGTGTGTAAATATCACCGTACATGAAAGGTGCCAAAAAATGTGCGTGGCATCACTTAACACAAACCCATCCAGCCTTCACTTCCAGCATTAGGACATTAAGAATCACAAACCGAAGACCTGCTAATTATTACTCTCTCCGTACAGACTGGCAGCCAATGGAGCACAGAACACCAACTTCTCAATGTCAATTTCACAGGGTAACAAATATATAAAGGTCAGGGAGTGAGTTTCCAAGGAATAAGAGCAGTAGTGAGGTGCTAAATGATGTGTATCTGCCCGTGATCTCCCCACAGATGTCTGGGTTAAGATTATACTGCCCCCTGCATTTCTAGAGATGAACACTGGTGGACAACTTTAAAGGAATAGTTCATCCAAAAATGAAAATTTGCTGATAATTTACTCACCCTCAGGCCATTCAAAATGTATCTGAGTTTCTTTCTTCATCAATACAGAATTTAAGATTTTTTGATTTAATTTCAGGCCTCCTCCTTTAAACAATGCAAGTGAATGTATTTTTTTGACGGTCCAAAATGCATATTTAGGGTGCATCAAAATAATCCATAGGACTCCAGTCAACAAATAAAGTTCTTCTGAACCCAAATGATTGATTATTTTTAGAAACAAAGCAATACTTATATACTTTTTTACTACAAATGTTCGCTTCCATACATCTCTGTGACGTGTGCTTATGAGAGGGATGACATAAGCTCGTCGGTAAGGTCATGCGTCACGTGGAGGAGGAGGCAGAAAGCGCGTCATTGTTTATAAGAGAAGGAGCGCTGTACAAAAGTTTAATTGTCTTTGCTGTAGATTTGTATTTGTATAAGTGTATTGTTCAAAATGGTCATTTGGTGTGTGTGTATCCTGGATGCTTCAACCTTCAGAAACCCCAAAGAAAAAGCTCTGGCTTATCGTGCTGAACCTGGATATCAGTACACCCCTACATTCTCTCAAATATTGGAGGGTGTGCAGTGAAGATTTTACCCCTGAGGATTTCAGACCATCGAAAGAAACAAAGGGTCGATATATGAATTCATTGGCTGTGCCCGTGCTGTTTATCTAGCGAACTCAATATGTGTGAAAACTTTGTTATTGTCACGCCTCCCTCGGGCTCTGCACCTCCCTCAGCGCTCTGCTCCTCATCACCCAATTTCGAATTCACCGCACCTGCACTCAATACACTCGCTCATCACTGCCTGCATAAGTACGTTTGTGAAGCTTCTCTTCTATGTGATATCACCTGTACCATTTATCTCACTGTGTAAACCCTGTAAATCCTGTGAATCTCAGTAAATGCACTTGGTTTCACTAACTACGTTTCTCTTGTAAACAATGATGCGCTTCCTGCCTTCTCCTCCATGTGACCTTATCAACGAGCTTATGTCATCCCTCTCATGAGTGCGCATCACAGAGATGTATGGACGTGAACATTTGTAATTAAAAAGTATATAAGTATTGTTTTGTTTCTAAAAATAATCAATCATTTGGATTCAGAAGAACTTTATTTGTCGAATGGAGTCGTGTGGATTATTTTGATGCACCCAAAATTTGCATTTTGGACCGTCAAAAAATGGAGTACATACACTTGCATTGTTTAAAGGAGGAGGCCTGAAATGAAATCCTAAAAATCTTAAATTCTGTTTTGATTAAGAAAGAAACTCAGATACATCTTGGATGCCTTAGGGTGAGTAAATTAGCATAATTTAACTATTGTGGCCATGTTGGTTCCAATGCTAACAATTGCTTGAAAACTGTAAGTCAAATGTCTTACATTACTTAAAAAAATAAATAAATAAATATCCACTGATATTTGAAAATATCTGTTTAATTGCTGCCTCAAAGTTTTAAGCAAAATCAAAGTGGTTAAAAAGTTACAAATTACAGTGATAAGTTAATACTTACATATGGATGTACTTACATTGCCTCGCATTTTACTCACATTTGCTTTACATCCACTGACAAAGAAAATCAATTAGAAACTTTGACAACTTGTGGAAATGACAAACATCATTGTGACAAGTTAAATGCATGATGTTGTTATAACATAATGATGCATTTCTTTTTTATATATTTCTTACATTAAATTTCATTAAATTTTTATACTTTTTTATTAAAAGTATATATGTACACAATATTTGTTGAGAAATCATTAGGGTTAGGTTTAGGGGAAGGATCAGTAGCTAAAAAAAACTGTATATATATATATATATATATATATATATATATATATATATATATATATATATATATATACATGTATACTGTGTATATATATATATATATATATATATATATACAGTACTGTGCAAAAGTCTTAGACACATAAGATGTTTAAAAAAAATTTTTTGTCTTAAAATAATTATTTATATCTTCAGCTTTAGTGTGATAGAAATATAAATTTTAGACTCCCAAACATTCTCACACCCCACACCCGCTCTGACCTTCACATCACACAAACACCAACACCTCCTGCAGCCCCCCTCCTCCCCCCTCCTGCTACTCAACCTGCACTTAAGATCTGTGAAGATGATGTGAGCTGGGTCTTTCGGAAACAAAAGACAAGGAAAACTTCAGGCCCAGATGGCGTCTCACCAGCGTGTCTTCGATCCTGTGCTAACCAGCTGGCCCCCATCTTCAGACAGATCTTCAATAGATCACTGGAGCAGTGTGAAGTCCCATGCTGCTTCAAATGCTCAATCATTATTCCTGTCCCAAAGAAACCAAAAATCACAGGACTTAATGACTACAGAACTGTCACCCTGACATCTGTGGTCATGAAATAATTTGAGAGACTGGTGTTGGCCCAGCTGAAGAACATCACTGGACCCTTTATAGATCCCCTTCAATTTGCTTATTGAGCAAGCAGGTCTGTGGATGATGCAGTCAATATGGTATTGCATCATATCCTGCAACATCTGGACAGACCAGGGACATATGCAAGGATCCTTTTTGTGGACTTCAGTTCGGCTTTAAACACCATCATCCCAGCTGTACTCCAGAATAAATTACACCAACTCTCTGTTCCCATGTCTATCTGTCAGTGGATTACCAGCTTTCTGACGGACAGGCAGCAGCTTGTGAGACAGGGGAAACTCACTTCTAGCACCTGTACAATCAGCACTGGTGCCCCCCAGGGATGTGCGCTCTCCCCACTATTCTTCTCCCTCTACACCAATGACTGCATTGCCAAGAACCCCTCTGTCAAGCTCCTGAATTTGCAGACGACCCCACTGTCATCAGCCTCATCCAAGATGACGATGAGTCTGCATACAGAAGGGAGGTTATACAGCTGGCTGTATGGTGCAGTCAAAACAACCTTGAGCTGAACACGCTCAAAACGGTGAGATTATAGTGGACTTTAGGAGGAACACCCCAACATTGACCACGCTCACCATTCTAAACAGCACTGTGGCAGCAGTGGAGTCATTCAGGTTCCTGGGCACTACCATCTCACAGGACCTGAAGTGGGAGACCCACATTGACTCTATTGTGAAAAAGGCCCAGCAGAGGTTGTACTTCCATCGCCAGCTGAGGAAGTTCAACCTGCCACAGGCGCTGCTGTTACAGACTGATACTCAGCAGTCATTGAGTCTGTCCTCGGCACTTCAATAACTGTCTGGTTTGGTTCAGGTATGAAAGGACAGTTCGGACTGCTGAGAGGATTATTGGTTGCCCCCTGCCCCCCCTTCAAGAACTATACACTTCCAGAGTGAGGAAAAAGGCTGGAAAAATCACTCTGGACCCCACTCACCCTGCTCATTACCTTTTTGAACTCTTGCCTTCTGGCCGACGCTTCAGAGCTCTGAGCACCAGAACCGTCAGGCACAGGAACAGTTTTTTTCCCTCAGGCTATCCATCTCATGAACAGTTAAATTGCCCCATTGAGCAATAACTATGTACAATACACGGTTTAGTCTTTTTTATATTTATCAAAAACATCCAACATTTGCACTGTACATAACAGATTTGTATTTGCACTGTACATAACCGATAACAGATTGTATTAGATTTGCACTACCTATGTGTATGTGTGTATGTATGTATGTGTGTGTCTGTACGTATGTGTAAGATTATTTTTTATTTTTTATTATTATCTATGTCTTGCTGCTGTTTTTGTATTGTTTTTGTATTGTTGTACACTGGAAGCTCCTGTCACCAAGACAAATTCCTTGTATGTGTAAGCATACTTGGCAATAAAGCTGATTCTGATTCTGATTCCATTTGCAAATAGAATAGAATAGAAGAACAGGGAGCCCTGCAACAGATGGCATGACCCCCACTTACATCGAGTCAGTCTGGGATTTCATGAAAAGACAGAAGCAATTGAGACAGCCTAAATAGACAGAAGAACTGCGGTGAATTATCCAAGAAGCTTGGAACATCCTATCTGCCAACAACCAAGGAAAAACTGTGTCCAGGTGTACCTAGGAGAATTGGTGCTGTTTTGAAGGCAAAGTTGGTCACGCCAAATATTAATTTAGCTTTTTTATGTTTACTGGACTTTGTATGACATTAACTGATAAATGAAAACTATTTATGGCATTAGTTTTGAAGACATCCTAAATATGCTACATTTTTCACAAGTGCCTAAAATTTTTCACAGTACTGTATATACACCGATCAGCCACAACATTAAAACCACCTGCCTAAACAGCTCTGTCCCATTAAGGCATGGACTCCACAAGACCTCTGAAGCTGTCCTGTGGTATCTGGCATCAAGACATTAGCATAAGATCCTTTAAGTCCTGTAAGTTGTGAGGTGGAGCCTCTATTGATTGGAATTGTTGGTCCAGCACATCCCATAGATGCTCTATAGGATTGAGATCTGGGGAATTTGGAGGCCAAGTTAACACCTTGAACTTTTTGTCATGTTCATTAAACCATTCCTGAACAGTTTTTGCAGTGTGGCAGGGTACATTATTCTGCTGAAAGAGGCCACTGCCATCAGGGAATACCATTGCCATTAAGGGGTGTACATGGTCTGCAACAATCTTTAGGTAGGAAGTAGCTGTTAAAGTGACATCCACAAGAATTGCCAGATTCCAGCCTTGCTGAAGCACCCCCAGATCATCACTGATCCTCCACCAAATTTCACAGTGGGTGTGAGACACTGTGGCTTGAAGGCCTATCCAGGTCTCTGTCTAACCATCAGATGACCAGGTGGAGGATCAGTGATGATCTGGGGGTGCTTCAGCAAGGCTGGAATCAGGAAGATTCATCTTTGTGAAGGACGCATGAATCAAGCCACATACAAGGTTATCCTGGAAGAAAACTTGCTTCCTTCTGCTCTGACAATGTTCCCCAACTCTGAGGATAGTTTTTCCTAGCAGGACAATGCTCCATGCCACACAGCCAGGTCAATCAAGGTGTGGATGGAGGACCACCGGATCAAGACCCTGTCATGGCCAGCCCAATCCAGACCTGAACCCCATTGAAAACCTCTGGAATGTGATAAAGAGGATTTTGTAGTGGTCTGTTAATTATATATATACAGTTGTGCTCAAAAGTTTGCATACCCTTGGAGAATTGGTAATATATGTACCATTTTTAAAGAAAACATGAGTGAGCAGTCAAAACACATTTCTTTTATTTCTTATGGGATTCATATTTAACTGTAGGTTTTAACAGAATGGCATAATCATAAAACAAAACATGGCAACAAAGAAAAAAATGAAATGACCCCTGTTCAAAAGTCTGCATACCATTAGTTCTTAATACTGTGTATTTCCCACTTTAGCATCAATGACAGCGTGCAGTCTTTTGTAATAGTTGTCTATGAGGTCCCAAATTCTTGCAGGTGGTATAGCTGCCCATTTGTCTTGGCAAAATGCCTCCAGGTCATGCAAAGTCATTAGTCGTCTGCATGAACCGCATGTTTGAGATCTCTCCAGAGTGGCTCGATGATATTGAGGTCAGGAGACTGTGATGGCCACTCTAGAACCTTCACCTTTTTCTGCTGTAACCACTGGAGGGTTAACTTGGCCTTGTGCTTAGGGTCACTGTTGTGCTGGAAAGTCCAAGAGCGTCCCATGTACAGCTTTCGTGCAGAAGAATCCAAATTGTCTGCCAGTATTTTCTGATAACATGCTGCATTCATCTTGCCATCAATTTTCACAAGATTCCCTGTCCCTTTAGAGCTCACACACCCCAAAACATCAGTGAGCCACCACCATGCTTCACAGTGGGGATGGTATTCTTTTCACTATAGGCCTTGTTGACCCCTCTCCAAACAAAGCTCTATTTTGGTCTCATCACTCCAAACTACAGTGTGCCAGAAGCTGTGAGGCGTGTCAAGGCATTGGTGCAGTAAAGGCTTCTTTCTGGCAACTCGACCATGCAGCTCATTTTTGTTCAAGTATCGTCGTATTGTGCTCCTTGAAACAACCAAACCGTCTTTTTCCAGAGCAGCCTGTATTTCTCCTGAGGTTACCTGTGGTTTTTTCTTTGTATCCCGAACAATTTCTTCTGGCAGTTGTGGCTGAAATCTTTATTGGTCTACCTGACCTTGGCTTGGTATCAAGAGATCCCCGAATTTTCCACTTATTAATAAGTGATTGAACAGTACTGACTGGCATTTTCAAGGCTTTGGATATATTTTTATGTCCTTTTCCATCTCTATAAAGTTCCATTACCTTGTTACGCAGGTCTTTTGGCAGTTCTTTTCTGCTCCCCATGGCTCAGTATCTACCCTGCTCAGTGCATCCACATGAGAGCTAACAAACTCATTGACTATTTATACACAGACACTAATTGCAATTTAAAAAGCCACAGGTGTGGGAAATTAACCTTTAATTGCCATTTAAACCTGTGTGTGTCAACTTGTGTGTCTGTAACAAGGCCAAACATTCAAGGGTATGTAAACTTTTGATCAGGGCCATTTGGGTGATTTCTGTTATCATTATGATTTAAAAACTAAATTATCATAAAAATGTAAAACAACTATGTGATAATAAATGGCTTCATATGATTGCTATCCTTAAATAAAAGACATATTTTCATATTTTCAAAATCAATGCCAAAATTTCACAATTTCTGCCAAGGTATGCAAACTTTTGAGCACAAATGTAAATATATATTAGTATATTGCAATGAAAATTATTGTCACTGTACATTTATCTGCCTGTTACATTTTTATAACTTTAAAAATATACTTATAATATAAAGAATTCATAAATATTTTAGTAAAAATATGTAAAACAAAAAAAGAAAAAAAAAATTAAAATGTCCTTTGCGAGATCCGAACCCAGGTCTCCCACACTGCTGATGCAACATGCTTCGGGTCATGTCACAAGAAAAGGTAAACCCACTTGAGCACATGTAAAAATATCTGATGTGAGATGCGGCTTGTGAGTCAGCATAATGTGGCCAAACCTATGGTACTGGAACTCTCGAAAACAACATGCCAACTTCTTGTGTGATCATGTTGTGCAGATAGACTTCTTTAGCCACTGCGCCACATCACACTAATTTTCAGCTTCCTGCTTTTCTAGCTGTATTGAATGGAAGAATACATCCAATTGAAAAACCTCTTAAGAAACACATCTGATTACTATATGGTGGACACGTCCCTAAAGCAGTCTAATTGTAAAGGGCTTCCTTAAGACAAACTAGTTGTTAGTCATTCAGACAATGTACTTAGTACAGAAATTTAGGAAAATTTGAGAAAATTTAGAAAATCTGTAATATTCATATCCCTAGTTGAGGTTACTCCAATGTGTGACCACTTAAATATAATATATCACACTAAAGTCACTAAAACAGATGTTTTAGTGACTTTAGTGTGATATATTATATTTAAGTGGTCGCACATTATATATATATATATATATATATATATATATATATATATATATATATATATATATATATATATATATATATATATAATGTGTGACCACTTAAATATAATATATCACACTAAAGTCACTAAAACATCTGTTTTAGTGACTTTAGTGTGATATATTATATTTAAGTGGTCGCACATATATATATATATATATATATATATATATATATATATATATATATATATATATATATATATATATACACTGTGTGTGTGTCTAAGCCTGTTAGAGAGTGCTGACAGTGGCCACAAATAACAACACCACAACAGACACACTCGACAACTCAAAAAAGACAGTCTATTAAACAACATGTGATGCCTAACGATGAGTCTGTGTTTTGGGCCGACTGTGTGCACTGCACTTTCAACTGACATTTGTTTTGATGTGTGGGGACAGTAATTAAGCTCCTCAGCTGATGGAGGAGGTGATCTCTTCTGTCACATTGTGACAAGACTCCAAGCCACAGGTAAAGCCAAATAGTTACATGCTTGGTAGCAGCAGAGAGAGAGGAAAAAAAAAAGAAACAACAGCATAATGTTTGATTGCATGATAGCACAGCCATAACTCCGAACTGCTTTCATGGTTACAGTGTCTCCTTGTGAGCAATGGCAGAATGTAACTTCCTTTAGGGCTCTGCCGGCTCATTATAGCTTATGACATACTGATGTTACCCAAAGCAGCAGAAAACAGCATTGTGATTGGACCAGGTTGGTGATGTTATTCTGTTATAAGGTGGTCGGTTAAATATTGTAATGAGACATGTTTGCTCAGACCGTCAATTATATGATCCGTACACAGCACCTTAAAAGATTACAACTTTTGGCATTTGCTAAGGCAACCATCACTATTATTATTGGTCATCCTTATGGTAATAAGCCTAAGAGAGTGGTCACATTTACCTTTGCACTGCGAAATTCTGCCGGGCAAGAAGGCAGATATTAATCGCGAGTGAAACCTGCAAAAACTTCTTCCCAATTAGCCTCTGTTAATGCTGCATTTTATACTCTGGGAGAGTGAAGTTATAAACACACTCACTGCTAAAATTATTTGCTTATTCATTGTGAATATTCACTCTAGCTATATACGAACCACTGCCCACACAGATGCCAGGAGATTGCAGGAGGTGTTGGTGACTGTGTGAAGTGAAGGTCAGAGCGGATATGGGGTGTGAGACTGGGTTTTTCAAATCTACAGTAAAACACATTCAGGTCATCAGCCAGTTGGATTGCCTACAGAGTTGGGGGATTGTGTCTTGTAGTTAATGTCTTTCAGGTCTCTCCACACTGATGCAGGGTCATTAGCTGAAAACTTGTTTTTCAGCTTCTCAGAGTAGCTTCTATTAGCCACTTTAATTTCCTTAGTCAGTGTGTTTTTGGCCTGATTATACAAGATTTTATCCCTGCTTCTGTTCTGAGTTTTGCTGTAACCCATGGTCTGTCGTTGTTGAATGTAAAATAAGTCCTAGTAGGAATGCACATATTCTCACAAAAACTGATATATGATGTTACAGTATCTGTGATCCCCAAAATCACTCCAATCAGTGCAGTCAAAGCAGGCTTGTAGTTCCAGCTCTGATTCATTGGTCCATCTTTTTACAGTCTGACTGCACTCCAATCAGTGCAGTCAAAGCAGGCTTGTAGTTCCAGCTCTGATTCATTGGTCCATCAGTGCAGTCAAAGCAGGCTTGTAGTTCCAGCTCTGATTCATTGGTCCATCTTTTTACAGTCTTTACTACAGGTTTAGCTGATTTTAGTTTATGCCTGTAGGTTGGAAGAAGATGAACCAGACAGTGATCAGAGAGTCCTAAAGCTGCTCAAGGGACAGAGCAATATGCATCCTTTAATGTTGTGTAGCAGTGATCCAGTATATTTCTGTCTCTGGTGAGGCATGTAATGTGCTGTCTGTATTTGGGCAATTCACGGGTGAGGTTGGCTTTGTTAAAATTGCAGAGAATAATAATAATAAGTGAGTCTGGGTATTGTTGTTCCATGTCTGTGATCTGATCAGCCAGCTGTTACAGCACTGCGTTCATGCACACTTGTGGAGAAATGTAAATACTCACCAGAATAAATGAGGAAAACTCCATGGTGAGTAGAAAGGCTTACAGTTGATAAAGAGCACTTCCAAATTAGGACAGCACATCTTCTTTAATGTCGTTACATCTGTACACCAACATTCATTGATGTAAAAGCATGTTCCACCACCTTTCGTTTTCCCCATTAACTCCGCAACACGATCCACTCTGAACAGCTGGAAGCCTGGCAGATGTAATGCGCTCTCTGGAATGGCTTCACTCAGCCAGGTTTCTGTGAAGCACAAGGCAGCACAGTTTTAAAAGTCCTTGTTTGTATGGGTGAGGAGATGTAGTTTGTCCATTTTGTTAGAGAGAGAGTGGAGATTCGCAAGATGAATACTCGGCAGCACTGTTCAAAACCACGCTGTTAGAGCTTGACCAGCATGCCAGCTCGTTTCCTTCACTTGCGTCTCATAGCGCGCTTGAATAACACAGCTGCACCTCCGAATAAACTGTCCAGCAAAATGTCTGAATGGTCCAAATCCAGTAAAAGATTGTCTGGTACTCTATGCACTGCCGAATGTTCAGCAGCTCGTCCCTGGTAAAACTGATTGGAAAAAAAATTACTAAACATAGAACAAACAAATATAAACAAGAAAAAAATTGGAGAGCTCCACACCGAGGCGGCCATCCATGGCGCCATCTTGAGGATTATATCCCACATTGAAACTAAGAAGTATTCACGTACGCATAAACAGTGATGAGCGCAATTTGGAGGTTAAAATTTTCCCTCTAACATTACATTTTTACTCATTTGGGTTGGGGGGTACAGTTTAAAAAAATATGCACTCCTCTTCACTGTACTATGACTTGTACAGCTGGAAACACTCGCATCACAACTCGTTTTTGGTGTTCCTCCAAGGACATTTTACCCGGGAAATGGAGCTTGCACGTGCCCATATGCCCAACACCACCTAACACTTTGGCCACTGGGGGCAGTGTTACCCTAGTAACCACCTAACAACAATCACTCAGAAAACCTTAGCAACTGTATAGCAACCTGGTAACCACCTTGAACACCCTAGCATTGTGAGTTTTCCACAGCCAAGCACCACTCATATGGTCCATAGAAAATGTAAACATCTAGTATCAATTTGTAATTATAACAGCATCTGTTTAATTTAAAAACACATCTTTTTGAGAAGTAACTAAAAATAATAGTAAGAAGAACAATCAGGCAGGTGCAGTTAAACAGAAGAGATCTGAGGTGACATTTTGTTTCTGTTTTTTTGTCTAGGGTATCCATTGCAAACCACTGTCTTAAACATTACTGTCACCTGAGAGGAGTTTAAAGACGCATTTATCAACCTTTTTGACAAGGATTATTAATGAAACGTCAGAGTCTAGCTAAAACTCAACCGTGCCCCATGGCGCTCACTGCTGTGGGTCTGTGTCTTTATCTTTTACTCTATTTCACTATACCCACCACACCTACTGAATTACTGTATAATAGTAGCGAAGACACAATGACACTAAAGTTCCCTGAGCGATACACGTCTTTATGACCATATCAGACCTGGTGTTAGGGTGGTCTGTTTTACCAGCTGTTCACTGTGCTGAAAAAATTTGTATTGTGGTATTAAACTAAAATTGAACAGTATTAAACAAGCTGTCAAAATGAAATCGCAAACAGCTTGTCAAAATCACAATTTTTTTTTTTTTATTTAACTTGAAGAAGATTCAGAAGTTGAATTTTAAGTAACTTTATGACACCTACAATTCAAGAACTAGTGTCAGACCCTCTATAAATTATGACCAAGAAACTTTTTTGTAAGTCAAATTAAATACAGAGCAAATTATTTCACCCATTAGGCATATGTTGAATCGTGTACACAGACACATTTTGACTGCCGACAATCTGTCCACCTCAAAATGGGCTTTCCATGCAAAAATACGACAGACACATTTCTCCTGCCATGGGTCAACTCAGAGCACGAACCTGGCAAGAAGTATGATTTCAGTTTGGACGATTTATCAATCTACTGGCTACATTAAACGGATTTCTTAATGAAGAGAAATCTTTATAAGGATTAGCCCGCCACCTGCAAGGTGCCACCTGCTCATCCAGCATAATTGGCAGGCTGGACAGAGCTGCCATCAGCATAAAGATACTGAGAGAGGGCAAAGGAGCAAGCGAATGCAGAGTTGGAGAAAGAAAATGAGCGATGACACAAATATCTCTGTGAAAAACAAGAAAGTCTCTTATGACAAAAAGTGAGCATCCAACTTTTCTGTTTGTTCTGGCAGTCTTGCTTCAACTTTGACATGGCTCTGACCCCCAACCATACCATATACACGCTGCACTGGTAATACACACCATATTTTTGGAGTAATGTCAACACCTGTGAAAGTGTTTCAGTTGTTTACAGAGGTCAATTTTATTGCTCGAAAATTGCTCTTTCAGAGCCCAGGACATCAAAGAGGTCTCAGTCATGTTTCCTTAAAGTTCCACTGTTGTCTTAGATGTTTCTCTTAAAGTTCTTCAGGTGAAATAAAAAATATGAGACAAATGAGACAATTGTTGAGCTCAAATTATTTGGTCTTTTAAGACTTTGATGAAAAACGTTTGACTTTTGATTGCATAAAAATCTGAGTATAGTGTTGAAATCTTTCTGAAATTCTAGAGAAGGAATGTAAGATTACTGGGAGTTTTTTTTTTTTTTTTTTTTCTCAAGAGAAAGATCTTTGAAACAAATGTCTTAAACAAAAGTCTCAATTTGGTCTCAATTAAATCTCATTGATGTCTATAAGAAACAAATTAGATTTTAAAGATATCTCATTTGTAATTTTTCTACAGTATGCCATGGGTTCAAAGCTTAGATTACTTTTTTATTGCTGGTTTCCCATGCTATATTGTCAGTGAAACCAGTTTAACCTGTCTCTTAATGTTCTTGTATTTATGTCTAATTACACATTTCATGATTGATAGGCAACAAATACAACTTGGAAGAGTTGTTTGTGGGAGAAAATGTGTGTGCTTATGTATATCATTTTCAAAGGCCAGAGAATGTGGTTTGAAACTTTGCTAAAAGTAATAAATTATTGCTTCTCTGTTTCTTGACATGATAAGTGAGAATATATGTGAGCAATAATTAAAACACTAAAATCGTGCCAAAACGTTTTGGTAAAATTGCTATGGCAAAATAAATGCAGACACGACTTAAGTCGACACGACTTTTTTTTTAAAAAAAAATAAAAATAAAAAAAATCTTTGTATCAATGACCATTTAACATTTCTTTCAGAAATTATTCGCTGGGTAACTGATTCTTGATTCAATATTTGATCGGACATTTTGTACACAAAATGTAATAAAAATGCAAAATAATCATTCTTATTTGCAAGAGCTGTATAGACTGATCTCATTGTGAATACGGTGACAGAAGGTCAAAAGTTCTGCTGCTGAAATCAGTCTGTGCTTACCGAAATTTGAACCACTGCCCCCAGTGTCAAAGCTGGAAGTATTGTTGAGGTGAAATGTCTACAGTATGTTTACGTGCACTAATTTTCGTAAATCCAAATAAATTCGATCCAATTGCAGATTCCGAATGTACTGTTTATATGAACACTAAACTTTGCAATCCAATAAAAATATTCATTTACATGTGCATTACATGTATTCCGAACAAAACTTCTGCGCATACGAAGAGCATCGGTTGTCACGTTCTGAAGAAGCAGAGAAAGTGGGAGAAAGCTACCGCGCATGGCACCAAAGTTTGTAATTGGGGTTTTTGCTTCGTTAAGATATTGTTAATAGGCTATCGATATTTTTGAGGTTTTTTTTTCCCCCCAAAGTCTACTCTAACCGACAGTGGGTAATAAGTTTAACGTGAGTTTTGAGGAGGATGTTTAGGCTGTTCATTTTGCATCACCTCTTGTAAAACACAGTCAAACTTTTAATTTCCTTATCTGACACATAGTATTGACTGTCACTATGGCAAAAAATAATAATAAAAAAAATTGAAATTATGGTTACAATGGGAGGAAGTGAGTGGGTACATGCAATAGAACACAGAACACTGTAGCCACACCTGCTGCTTAAAGTTTCTTAAGAATTAAGAATGGCACAACTTTCTTTTTTGCTTAATGTGATGTCATGAAAGAGCATGTGTGCTCTGTAGAATATTCAGTACGAGCCCCCATACCCTTAATAATGCATGTTGTCATTGCTTTGTATAAATTAGGTTCCTCCGACAAGTATCATGTCATACATATTCACGGATCATACATACACACCACTGCTCTGTGCATGAGCGCAAGTTATTTTAGAATCCGATAGAGACAGTAGTCGGATGCAAACATTTACATGGCTAATATTTTTCTTTTAAACTGATTATTTTAGGTCTATACCACCCCCTTTAATCGGATGGAAATTTCAGTTGGATCAAGCTCAGTCGGATCATTTGAGGTGTTTACATGATGGCTTTTCAATCCGATTGAGCTATCAATTGGATTAGAACGGATTGTTTGGTTGACTGTAAATGTAGCAGAATGAATATTTTATTAACCCTTCTCCCTAACCCAAACCCCATTGCCAAACCTAACAATAAGTGGAGTACAAATTTTATTTGAGAGTGAAAATGCAACTTCCACATCACACATACCATTGTTTATGTGAACAAAATTACTTACTGGTTTCCATGTAACCAGAACCCGTGTTTCAGAATTTAAGTGATTACTTTGTGGTTTCCATGCATTTCTAAGGAAACAAGGAAAGGATGCAAGGAGAGGAAACAAGGATGGAGGAATCGAAGCAAAACGTATTTGTTTTCTTTTTTTCTCCCCTTTTCTCCCCAATTCGTAATGCCCAATTCCCAATGCGCTCTAAGTCCTCGTGGTGATGTAGTGACTCCCGTCAATACACGCATCTTATTACGTGGCTTGTTGAGCGCGTTACCACGGAGACCTAGCGCGTGTGGCATCTACGCACAACTCACCACGCACCCCACCGAGAGCAAGAACCACATTATGGTGACCACAAGGAGGTTAACCCAACATGACTCTACCCACCCTAGCAACCGGGCCAATTGGTTGCTTAGGAAGCTTGACTGGAGTAACTGAGTATGCCCTGGATTTGAACTTGTGACCCCAGGTGTGGTAGTTAGCGTCTTTACTTTGCTGAGCTACCCAGGCCCCAGCAAAACGGATTTGTAAAAAGTAATGTCCTGCACACTCACACGTCACTTCACTTCAAAGTGTCATCTCTGTGCAGCTGCATCAACTCACAGAACTTGCTATTTTGTTGTTGAAACTTGATTGATATTTTCATAATAAAACCTAACAATTCAAGATGCACTGTTGAAGTATGTGATAATTATGGTTTATTTAAAAGTGAAACATTAATTAAAAGTGTTGTGTCAGATCCTGTGCTTCCTCGCTCAAGCATCCTCTGGAAGCTTCCTCCATCCTCACCTCCTTGTGGTACATTTAGAAAGTTGATACATGCTTCATGATGGCAGACTTTGATCGGTTTCCAGGTCCCGGGCTGGACGACGGAAGAGCGAGGAAACGATGATGCACAATTAAAGAAATGAGAAGCACCCCATGTCTCAGAGTGTACGCGATTACTTCCTGTTTTACATGGGACCTCAGAGACTGCAGATGCAATGCAGAAGTCCACCAGGAAAGGATCAGGAGTCCACCAGGAAAGGATACACACGTTTGAATTTATGACAAAAAAATGTCTTATGGGGAATGTGCCACAGTCTGGGCTGGACAAGCTGTTTTGTGCTGATTTTTTTTTTTGTTTTTTTTTTTTTTGTGGCCCTACTGGGATTTGGTGGACCACATCATTGGGCTTGCAGAGATAAAACTTATGTTGCGGAAAAGTCCCAGAACTCCTCAGTGCTCTGTCTGTCCTCTGGCTCTTCCTGGAGTTTGCGTCGCTGCAGGAGGAGGAAGCTGGCGGCGGAGGAGCCCGTCGTCGGCCGCCAGGAGGCAGAGGAGCCCGTAAATGGTCGTCTGGCGGTGGGGCTCACTGGTGACTGCCAGGAGGTGGCGGCCATTCCCGCTGCAGTGCTTCCAACCTTCCGGGAGAGGAGGATGTGAAGGGACCCTGTTCCCCTGTCGCTGCCAGTGCTCCTGGCCACAGAGGCTGCTCCCCTGCCACTGTCAGCGGTCTCGAACATGGAGGCCGTTCCCCTGCCACTGCCCAGACTACGGCCTTCACCTAGACTTCAGATGCCAACGAGACTTCGGCTGCCACCTGGACAACAACTACCAGTGCCCAGTCTGACCCCAGTCCTGCAGCCGCCCTTTCTGACCACACCCTCTAGCCCATGATTGAACATTCTGACCTCACTCTCTGTCTTACATCCATGTCTGACCTCACCTTTGGCCCAGACCTCTCCCTCCTCCCAGCTGCCCATCCTGCTATTATTTCCCTTATATCCACCCTCATCCTCTCCCAGATTCTCATTTGCCTTGCCACTTACCCTGACCCAAGCCCCATATTAGTCCTGCCCTGCACTAAACCTCTTTCTGGATCCTTCCTCATCTCTGGGTCTGCTCCCTTGCCTGCCTGGTCAGTTCCCAGTCCACCACCTAACCTATCCTGGCACCCCAATTGTCTGCCCTGGTTCCCTGGCCATTTGCCCAACCACTTCTGGCTCCCTAATTGTCCGCCCACTCTGCCCTGGTTCCCTGGCCGTCCGTCTGACTTATTCTGGCTCGCTAGTTGTCTGCCCAGTCTGCCCTGGTGCCCTGGTCACCTTAATAGTGCCCTCACCCTACCACCCTTTGTCGTTCCATCCCGCCCTGTTCTGCCCAGTTTGGATGTCAGGAGGTGCTTGTGGGGGGGGGGGGGTACTGGGCTGGACAGTCCCTCATTTCTGTCTGTCTTGTCGTGTGTAGGTGTGTGTGTCTGTGTGTGTCTGTGTTTCCCTCTCTCTCCCTCAGATGCTACGTGGAGAACATCAGCTCTGTTGCCAGGATGACTGATTGTTTCTACACCCAGCACATCACCAGCGGCATCTGCCTTCAATCACCTTACCCTATAAATCCTCTCCCTTGTAGTTTGTTCTTTGCTGGATTGTTTTGTGATGTTAGCTGTTTGCGCAAATCTGTTTACCAGTTCCTGTCTCTACTTCGGTTGGTCTAGTTCTGTTTTGGTTTTTGGGTAATAGTGCTTCTCTCCCTTGAGAGAGTTTTGGTTGGTATTTTATTTGTTTATTTAACAAAGACTCATCTCTGCCTCTCTGCATTTGGGTCCTTCCTGCAAACCGGTGACAGAATGTCACATCTCCGTAATTCATCAGAATGGGTTCAAATGTTGTCTCGTTTCGAAGACTGTTCCTATGTAGGACACATCCTTTGTAGGCAGTGGTATAACGAGAGTCCTCAACATCGAATGAGCTTAGTTTAAACAAGATGGCCTTCGTAGGACAAACAAAAACAGAACATATCATGGTTGCTATGACAGCACACATCGCTCTCAACCTGCATGAGCACTCTGAGTGAGAAGGGAATCTCTGAGGTTACCTTTACGTGAGTTATAATGATGTAGAGATAAAAGAAAATGGATTTTGCGGCTGTACTTTTGTTTACTAAATAATAGTTTATTTTACATTATATACAGTATTATTTGATATATATTTTACTCACATCTACTAGGTACTTCAAACTTGGTAATTAACATTTGAACATTAGCATTTGAACATCATATTTTGAGTAAATCTGCATTATTTTTCAGAAAAATTATGTAAGTTTCTTTTGAAGCAAAGAATTGTGGGCTGTGAGTGCCAACGAAGAATACACTGTTGCATCCTCCGAATTCCTGTGAAAGAGTGTTGCATTCAAAGGCTGCATTTGGCGTGTCCTACTTCATTTCTGAAATAAGACATATGCGACTGACAAATGCAAACTCCTGAGCACACAGCCTTCGGAACAAGTCACGTCCAATGTCAGCGTACTTGAACATTCAGAAGCAACGTGCTGGTTTCCTGTGTGAATTCAAATTGAACTGTATGTCACCTGTTGAAGTAGACATGCAATGTGTTTAGGCCATGTGACAAGAATTTAGCATGTTACTGTTTGGAACATTTATCTTGGAATAATGTTTCCTATTGTTTCAACACACTTTTTTAAATAATAGGCAGTATACAGTGTTTACTGTGCAATATTCAGTAAGTAGTAAGCTAGTTTCCCATTCCAAACATAGCCTATGTATGTGTATGTTCTTGGGTGCCTTGAAGGAAGGGTGGAAGCTATAGGTAAAAAGCTATTATAGAGAGATGTCTTTGAACCTGGCTGCCCTACAGCGTGTTGACTACAGCAGAAGGCTGATGTAGGGGATCCTTTGGATTGCTAATTGATGAGACTACTTCACAATCCAAGTCCTGAGTGTGAGAGAGTCATTAACAGTGTCACACCAAAGGGCTGGTGTGGCAGTCATTGTGGCATAGTCTTACAGTATACTGCTGTATCTACCAGAAGATGTGCTAAGGACAAGCCATCTGATAGCATTCTCAGCCCTTCTGTTCAAATGTCTGATTATCGGTATCTATTTTGAATTTTTGCTTCTTAAAATTTGTCCAGTTAAATGTTGTCAAAGCATAACTGGAAACATTTGTATATGTTGTCCAGATGTTTGAGCAGAATGTTAGAGACTTGAGGGTGGGCTCTTCTGACTTCGGCCAGTAAGTAACCATCCAGAAACACGCTAGCAAACAGCAGATTCGCACTAGTGACCACATAGCAATATGCTAAAAGCCATCCTCAAAACCTCATCATTGTGCTGGTGACTTTTTCATGGGTAAAAATTATTTTGTCTGTGTTTTTGTCAACATGTTAATCGATTTATGCAAAAGAGCTTGTGGTTCACAACAGTCTCCTGGCAACCAGATGCCAAGCACAGCATATTTTATCATTGAGTGAAAGCAAAACAAGGTAGTGTTCTAGCCAGCTAAACAATCTCACTGCATGACAATCTATGCCAGCATCTTCAAACTATCATGCACAAAACCAGCAAGCATGCACAAAATCAACTCCCTTGGCAACATAGTTGAATGTCATTCCATATCAATTTGTGTCACTCAACATCCATAATTATCATTCAGGAAGACATGCTGAAGGCCTCAGGCATAAAAAATAGACTTCTTAAATGAATTGTAAAAATATGAAAATTCTGTCATTATTTGCTCACCATAATGTTCCAAACTCATATGCTGTTTACCCTGTGAACACAAAAGGAGAATGTTTTTGGCATACAGAATATCTTTAAGCATCTCTTTCTATACAACAACAGTTCATAAAGATTATTACAAATTAAAAGTCTCATGAAGATACTTTTTTAAAATTATTTATTTATTTTTTATCCCCTTTTCTCCCAATTTGGAATGCCCAATTCCCACTACTTAGTAGGTCCTCATGGTGGCGCGGTTACTCACCTCAATCTGGGTGGCGGAGTTCAAGTCTCAATTGCCTCCGCTTCTGAGGCCGTCAATCCATGCATCTTATCACGTGGTTCGTTATGCATGACACCGCGGAGACTCCGCATGTGGAGGCTCATGCTACTCTCCGCGATCCACGCACAACTTACCATGCGCCCCATTGAGAGCGAGAACCACTAATCGCAACCACGAGAAGGCTTACCCTATGAAACACTACTCTCCCTAGCAACCGGGCCAATTTGGTTGCTTAGGAGACCTGGCTGGGTCACTCAGCATACCCTGGATTCGAACTCGCGACTCCAGTGGTGGTAGTCAGCGTCAATACTCACTGAGCTACCCAGGCCCAATCTCATGAAGATTCTTAAGATAATTTTACTTTTTTTTCACAGAGAAAAGTAGAAATAAGTAAATAATAGCATAATAGCTTGGAATGACAAAAGTACATAATGACAGAATTTGCCTTTTTAGGTGAAATATCCCTTTTAATAACCCAAAGAAATTGGCATCCTATAAATTCTGCTCTCAGATAAACAACCAGCAGATTTTCCAGAGCATTATGGCTGAGAGCACATTACATTTCTCAGAACTAAAGATAAAACTCACAATGACCAAACCGTCATGTGGAAAACTTAAGAAGGTCAGTACTGTACATGACTGTTGTGGGTCTCACTTCACCACACATCAGATCAGTAAACACACAGACCACATTAGAGCCTGTGGGACAGAGTTCAATATAAATTACATGAACCTCTTGCCCAAAGGTGACTGGGTGAGATCGAATTGAGTGCTGTGAAAAGCCACACAAGTGCCCTCATTTATCTGAAACCACATTGTATCACCCTGTGGTCTTAGTGGAAAACAGCACACAACAGATCTCTCAAGACTGTTCAAAAATTCAACCAAGACTTCTGTGTTTTGTACTGAGTAGCCAGGGTGATCTCACTTGTATTCACAGATATATGTACGGTATGAAGGCCTACATATTTTTGTGCATTTGGATCAATGATTAAATGTAGATTATATTCAGTAGAAATTCACAGCATCTAAAACCTAAAACCTTTTACATAAGTGCAACTTTAGAGATGTAAAAATCTTTTGAAGACTGGCTGGAACTGTTATTGCTGGAATATTTGTGAGGGTACCACTGCAGAGTGCAACACCTAGACACAATCCCATAGCAAGACTTTTGTTTATCAAAGAATAATGGAGAAAGTTTGTTATAGAAAGACCAACACAGTCTCATAATTTGTAGGTGAAAGCAAAATTGTAAGAGATCATAGGACTTAGCTCACACGAAAATAACTTTTAAAGGTACAACTTTTATATATTTATTTATATAACTAACACTACACATTTTGTATCTTTCCTGGTTTTATCTAACACACCTGATTCTATTAATTCGTTATTTAGTACAGTGTTCCATAATCTGAATTGGGTGTGTCAAATAAGGGAGACATTAGTGGTACTCCAGGAAAGGATTGAGAAACAATGGGTTAGGGGGTAGAGTTACATGAATATTCCGTGTTCAATACAGGTTAAGCTCAATCAACACCATTTGTGACACAATGTTGATTATAAAAAAAAAAAAAAAAAAAAAAAAAATCGACTCATCCCTCCTTTAAAAAAAAATAAAATAAAAAAAAAAAAGCAGAAATGGAGGTCTAAAGGGTTTGGAGGTTTTAAAGGCAGAAATGTGAAGCTAATAATTTTATAAAAGCACATACATTAATTCTTCTGTTTAAGCTCACATATTATTTGAGATGTAAAGTTGTTAAAAGTGTCATGTTTACAGTAATTTATTATTTGAGCTGTAAAGTTGTTAAAATTGTCATGTTTACAGTAATTTTAGGCTTTTAGTGTTTGTTGACATTACATTGTCATGGCAACAAAGTTGTAAAATTGACTATAACTTTACACAGAAAAGGTTGATAAGTGATTTTATCATACTAAAATCATGTTTACACATATATCTTGTGTCTATACTTTTGAAAACGTGAGTATATTAACGTTCAGAAATTGGCCCCTATTCTCTTCCATTGTGAGTGCCTCACTGTTACCCAGATTTTTGTTTTTTAAGGAGGGTCGAGTCAAAATTAATTTTTGTGGTAATCAATATTATGCCACAAATGCTCTTGATTGAGTTAAACTTGTATTGAACCCCGAATATTCCTTTAATAATTACAACTAAGAATACAACTCACTTTTAGCACCACTCTGTGGACATTTCAATCGGAAACGGGAGCTCACTTGTGCCCATATGTTCAACAACACTTCCAGTCCCAGCCACAGTAGGCAGTGATTCAAATTTCAGATATAATCAGCATCATCTTTCGACTTACAGTTGCCAAATTCACTGTGTGATCAGTCTGGTATTTCATGTAATTTCATGTAATTCATTCAATTCCGCAACTTCAACATTCTAAGAACCTATGAAAGAATGCAGATAATTTCAATGTGTCTAAAGCTTGCATTTGTTAAAGGGGTTTACATTTTAGATGCTGTCCATTATTAGATAAACTGTACTGTATCAGTTTCTGTCAAAACATAACAAAAATGTATGTGTAAGTATTACACTTTACATACATATGCCTACGAATACTAATGAGTTCATGGTGGAGTAGTACAACGTGGCTCCATCCTGTTGTGGAAAGTCACATGAACTAAATCACATCCCATGACTTAATGTTATTTTCACACGTATCTTGTTTGCAAAAGCTCCTGGCTCAAGGCTCTGTTAATTAACACCTAGTAATATCTGGGCACAGTGTTCTTGTGGAGGTTAGCATGGCTGTATATTATGCTGCAGTTTGCCATGTTATCCCAAGCGGAGCTGCAAAGATCTAAGAGAAGGGTTTCAGCTGATATCTGTAGACCCCTGGCCCAGTTAGTGGCACTCCGAATCTTACATAACCCAGGGCTTCTGACAGCATGCTGGCTCCAGACTGCAGATGGGTAATTTGTTTTGATCTGTGATTATCTCTCCCATGTTCTGAAGAAGATGTAAACCTCTTGTGAGGCTGTTAGGTAAATCCCACAATGCGAGGAACTGCCCGAGGGTCTGAAGTCCTCACCCATTTTACCTTTCATTCCTATGAAAGTCAAAGACACCTGACAGATCCTAAACCCCCTCAGGATTTTATCATGCCGAGTGTGAAACTACAAAACTAGAAAGAGAACGAATGTGCAGGCTTGAATTGAGGGTAAGAGGGTCACAGTGAGAATTCAGTTTTAATTACATAGAAAATAAAAGAAGTAATCTTGTTACATGTGCCTGACAGATTTGTTCCTCTGTCTACAATTGTAATTATTTTTAACAGGCCAAGCTGTCATGGGGCAATCCTCAAAAACTCTTGTACCTGCCTAAACACATTTATTTTATTTTTATTTATTTTTTTCGAGCTGAATGCCAGACATACCTGGGAAATTATCAACTAATTATCTACTAAATATGTTTGCACATGTTGAAAAAACAGCATGCTTAATTGCCAGCACTGTTTTCATTCCCCTCTGAGGGGGAGCTGGCTTATCTGAAAGAGCTCTTTATATTAATACCAGTAATTATGTATTTTGCTTACTTTTGATGCGCCTCTGTTCTAATGGGGGACCTTAATAAGAGGATGAAGCAAATATGTCATAAGACTTTTTGTGTTGCCACTGTATGTGTGTTATATTTGTGTTTGTGTAAAGGCTCAGAAGAATGGTATTACAGAGAGGTTATGAAAGCTTAGGATCAAATATCCACTCCTTTTCTTGCATTATTCATCTCTGCTCCCCGAGGCCTTAAAAGAGATAGAGATGCACCATTGATTCATTCCATACCAGTGCTTGAAATGGCCTGGTATGCAGTACCGCCAATTCTGTGCAATGAAGTTCACAGTGCCAGGTATTATTCATGCATACTGGAATACCGATACTCTCTTCTGTCCCTACTTGACAAAATAAAAACAAAAAACAGTTTTGCCTATTAGCATTAATCTGGCATAGAACATTCATTTAGATCTTGGGATATCTTGGGATGATATCTTGGGATATCTTGTTTACATGCAACTATCTACATCAAACAATATTCTTGATTATCTTTAAAAGATTTGATGCTACATTCCTTGTCAATTTTGGTAAATTCAATGACTAGCTTGTGAGAGAGCTGTGTCCCAAATGAGGCACTATACACTGTGCATTTACACTAAGCACTCTGCCATCTAGTGTATGAATTTTCAAAGTGTAGTGTCGTCTCAAGTGGAACACTAATGTTTGTTTTGTTTTTTTACTACACAAAGCATTCACTGTTTTTTAGCTGACGGAAGTGATGTTTCAGACACATACAATGGGTTACTACTAGCTTTAGCATGTTAGCCAAACTCAATTCAACACTTATATCTCAAATGACATGCATATTCACACATCGTGTGGTGATGGTAAAGCATTCAACTCACATTTGCAAGGTGCTGTCTTTGCAGAAGTTTCCACTAGTTACCACATTCACCATTAATTACAATTTTCATGCCATCATGGTGGCTGGGTAAACAAGCGATATAAAAGTACAGCTTCTACAGTATATACTTGAATGGGGAAAGAGCAAAATCTCCAAAACAGGTCAAGATTACGATCAAATATTATTTTTTTCAGTCAGCAGTAAAATCTGACAAAAATGGTATCATAAATTGTGCTTCTTTAGCTCAGATCGCGCTAAAACCCGCTATTTTTGTGCATGTGCGTTCTCGAGTTGACTGACAGGCAATGTCTGTATCTAAAAGGTGATTGGCTCTTTTACCTGTAAGGCAGGTCTTCTTTTTTTTTACATCCGTTGGCCGTTCCAATATCTCCTATTCATTTTAATGTCAGTGGTCTGTCTAGGGTTAATTAGACCTTATTCACGCTAGCGCCATTTTTGATTTTTAATGGGAATGACAATGAGACTGTGAGGGATAGACTTACAGTCTCTTCAATTGGCTGTAATGCAGTTTAAAGTGTTTTTGGATAGTTCCGTGGACAAAACATTAAAAAAATATCTGTCCAAGAAAATGCAGAATACAACAACTCCAGACAACATGAGTTGTGGAAAATCAGATGTGATCTAGGAGCTTTATACAACTTTAAACCATTCATGCCATTGAACAGATGGTAAGTCGATCCCTCACAGCCTCGTTGTCATTCCCAATAAAATATGGCACTAGTGTGAATAAGGTCTATAGTCTCTGGCTAATGGTAACATTGATGTTCCTTTCTTAACATGTTTCTTTATATGTCAGTTTACTGATAAACAGCATTACTGTACGCAAGAAGGGCCCAAATGAGCGACAAGATATCATTCACAGTTTGCCTAGTAGCTTATTAGTTCTGAGCATAGTCTAATGCCATGTCCACACAAATACATTTTCATTAAAAATGCATTAATTTCACTTTATGTCTTTCATCAACACTAGATTGGCATTTTCCTCCACAGAAAACAGAGCATCTCGAAAACTCTATCCAGCATTCTTTTGAAGATTATGATGTTAGGAAACTGAAAACAGATTAGTGTGGATGTGGCCTAACATATTTGGTTCCCTATCTGTCACTCACTCGACGTTGTGTCGATGTAGTGACACTAGGGGTCACTCTTGGGAGCCCCAAACACCTTTGAAAAAAGGCCAATGAGAATTGGCAAGTTGAATTTGCATGCCACTCCCCCGGACATATGGGTATAAAAGGAGCTGGTATGCAATCACTCATTCAGATTTTCTCTTCGGAGCCGAGCGGTTGTATTCAGTCGGTTAGCACTGGGGGGCGATTTGGGGACATCAGTGGGACCACCTCCGCCGGGTATCCCCCCAGGGTCCTCCCATTCCCCAGCATGCTCGCTTTCCCCGATCGGGCTCTCGCATGAGACCGCCGGCTCGTCTCAGCGCGAGTTCGACTTCTCTTTCGGAGCTCGGGAAGACGATGAGTTATCGAGCGCAGCATCGGATAGCGAGCTCATCCAGTCTGACGCAGAGGCTTCGGCTGGGCTTCCTCCTTCCCAGCCTCACGCTGACGTGGAAATTACGGACATGTTTTCCCGGGCGGCCGCAGGCATCGGGCTTGAGTGGAACCCTTCACTCTCCCCTGAACCCTCGCGGCTGGACAATTGGTTCCGGGGCTCCGGGCGCCGCCCACGGCCACGCCCCACCCCTGTTCCTTTCTTCCCGGAAGTGCACGAGGAGCTGACAAGATCGTGGGAGGCACCTTTTACTGCCCGGTCCCGGTCTTTCAGCTCCCCCGCTCTCACTACCCTCAATGGTGGAGCGGTCAGGGGGCATTCAGTGATCCTCCAGGTGGATAAGGTGCTTGCGGTGCACTCCCATCCAGGGCCTGTAGGTTACATCATCCCTGACGACTGTGGCCTGCGGTGCCACTGGACAAGCCACCTCCGCCCTGCACGCCATGGCTCTCCTGCAAGTACACCAAGCCAAGGCACTAAAAGAACTGCACGAGCGTACTTCTGACCCGGGACTGATGCAGGAACTACGCTTGGCGACCGACCTCGCTCTCCGGGCGATGAAGGTCACGGCGCGGTCTCTCGGGCAGGCGATGTCCACTCTGGTGGTCCAGGAGCACCACCTTTGGCTCAACTTGGTCAAGACGGGAGAGGTGGACAAGGCACGGTTCCTTGACGCCCCCATTTCCCAGGATGGCCTGTTTGGCGATGCTGTCGAGGACTTTGCCCAGCAGTTCTCGGCGGTGAAGAAGCAGACAGAGGCCTTACAACATATCCTGCCCCGGCGCGGTTTAAGACCCCGCAACCTGTCTGCTCGTCACCAAGGGCATCCTCCTGCAGCAACAACACCGGCTCCGCTGCAGCCCGCCCCCGTGGCTCGGCTCCGGCGTGGAGCCCTCCGCAGGAAGCTGACGCCACCCGTCTCGTGGCAGGCCACTAAGAACCCAAGGAAGGCTTCGAAGCACCCCCGAGATGGTCGACAGACCACTCCATCCCCCGGTGGAGGGCCGGGAGGAGAATCTTTTGTCGCCGCATGCCCAGGAGGCTGCTGCACCCAAAAGCCTGACAAAAGAATGGTTCCCTCATCTCCTGGGTCACATATCCGGTGCGCACGGCTGTCGTCATGACCACCGTCCCATTTTGGCAGGTATGGCACTCTAGTGGCGGACCCCCCTCCCCTGTGCGCCCAGCTGTGGCACAAACACGCCCACACGGGATTGGTTCCAGTGGACTACGGGGACGAGATTCCTCCTCCCCCCTCCTCTGCCAATCTTATGGTGGGCGGCAGGAGCCAGGCAAGTGCTTCGATGTCCCTGGACTCAGTACGGCCACGAGCTCGAGCTCCGCCCCGCCGCGAGGCCCCACCCGCCGGTACGTCTGACATGATCATTCCCTTGGTCCCCCTTGCCCGGAGTTTGGGCACATGGCTCGCGCTTTCCAACCCGTCGTGATGGCTGACCCGGACCGACTCGGCTACGCGATTCAGTTCACCAAGCTCCCGCCCAGGTTCAGCGGCGTCTACTTCACCTCAGTGAAGGGCGAGAACGCTACTACCTTGCATGCGGAAATCACTACCCTTCTGCGCAAGGGCACGGTAAAGCCTGTCCCTCCAGCCAAGATGAAGAAAGGGTTCTACAGCCCTTACTTTATCATACCGAAGAAAGGCGGTGGGTTGCAACCAATCCTGGACCTGCGAGTACTGAACTGGGCTTTGCACAGACTCCCGTCCAAGATGCTGACGCAAAAACACACACTAACGAGCGTCCGGCATCAAGATTGTTTCGCGGCGGTAGACCTGAAGGACGCGTACTGCCACGTCTTGTTCTTACCTCGACACAGACCCTTCCTGCAGTTTGCCTTCGAAGGCCAGACATACCAGTACAAGGTCCTCCCCTTCGGCCTGTCCTTGTCCCCTCGCATCTTCACGAAGGTCGCAGAGGCAGCCCTTGCCCCGCTAAGGGAAGTGGGCATCCGCATCCTCAACTATCTTGACGACTGGCTAATCCTAGCTCATGCTCTGGCACCTCAGCCGACTGGGGCTTCGGGTCAACTGGGAAAAGAGCAAGCTCTCCCCGGTTCATAGCATCTCTTGTCTCGGTTTGGAGTTGGACTCAGTCTCGATGACAGCGCGCCTCATGAACGAGAGCACACAGTCAGTGCTGAACTGTCTGAAGGCATTCAGATGGAGGACAGTGTTTCCACTGAAAATTTTTCAGAGGCACCTGGGGCATATGGCATCCTCAGCGGCGGCCACACCGCTTGGGTTGATGCATATGAGACCGCTTCAGCACTGGCTTCAGACTTGAGTCCCGAGATGGGCATGGCACCACGGGACATATCGCGTGAACTTCATGCCGATCTGTCGCTGCCTCTTCAGCCCTTGGACCGACCTTGCATATCTACGGGCAGGGGTTCCCCTAGAGCAGGTCTCCAGGCGTATCGTGGTTACAACAGACACCTCCAAGATGGGCTGGGGGACTGGATGCAACGGGCACACAGCTGCCGGCTCCTGGACTGGCCCATGGCTGCATTGGCACATCAACTGCCTAGAGTTGTTGGCAGTACTGCTCACCCTGCGGAGGTTACAGCCGTTGATCCAGGGCAAGCATGTGTTGGTCTGGACGGACAACACAGCGACAGTAGCGTACATCAACAATCAAGGTGGTCAACGCTCCTGTTGCATGTCACAATTCACCCGCCGTCTCCTCCTCTGGAGTCAGCAGCGCCTCAAGTCGCTACGAGCCACTCACATCCCGGGCGAACTCAACACCGCAGTGGACACGCTGTCACATCAGGTTACCCTCAGGGGAGAGTGGAGGCTCCACCCTCAGGTGGTCCAGCTGATTTGGAGTCGATTCGGTCAAGCACAGGTAGACCTGTTTGCTTCCCGGGAATCCTCCCACTGCCCCCTTTGGTACGCCCTGACCGAGGCACCCCTCGGTATAGATGTGCTAGCACACAGCTGGCCCCCTGGACTATGCAAATATGCATTTCCCCCAGTGAGCCTACTTGCACAGACCCTGTGCAAGGTCAGGGAGGATGAAGAGCAGGTCGTCCTAGTAGCAACCTTCTGGCACACACAGATGTGGTTCTCGGATCTCACACTCCTCACGACAGCCCCCCCCCACCTGACGAATTACCCTGAGGAAGGACCTTCTTTCTCAGGGACGGGGCACCATCTGGCACCCGCGACCAGACCTCTGGAATCTCCACGTCTGGCCCCTGGATGAGACACCGAAGACCTAAGTGGCCTACCACCCGTGGTGGTAGACACGATCACTCAAGCTAGGGCTCCCTGTATGAGGTGCCTGTATGCCTTGAAGTGGTGTCTGTTCGCTAAGTGGTGTTCTTCCCGACGCTAAGACCCCCAGTTATGCACAGTCGGTTCAGTGCTTTCCTTCCTGCAGGAGAGGTTGGAGGGGCGGCTGTCCCCCTCCACCTTGAAGGTGTACGTAGCTGCTATTTCGGCTCATCACGATGCAGTAGATGGTAAGTACTTGGGGAAGCACGACTTGATCATCAGGTTCCTGAGAGGTGCTAGGAGGTTGAATCCCTCCAGACTGCACCTCATCCCCTCGTGGGACTTCTCTGTAGTCCTTCAGGGACTACAGGGAGCTCTCTTTGAGCCCTTGGAGTCAGCTGAGCTTAAGGCACTCTCTTTGAAGACTGTCCACCTGACTGCGCTCACTTCCATCAAAAGGGAAGGGGACCTGAGTTCAGAGTTCAGTCTGGGTTACTCTCACGTGATCCTGAGACCACGACTGGGCTATGTGCCCAAGGTTCCCATGACCCCTTTTAGGGATCAGGTGGTGAACCTGCTAGCGCTGCCCCAGAAGGAGGCATTGTTGTGTCCGATGCGAGCTTTACGCATCTATTTGGATCACATGCAGAGCCTTAGAAGCTCCGAGCAGCTCTTTGTCTGCTTTGGTGGACAGCGGAAAGGAAGCACTGTCTTCAAACAGAGGATAGCCCACTGGGTAATTGATGCCATCGCGATGGCACATCAGGCTCAGGGAGTGCCACCCCTTGCAGGGTTATGAGCCCACTCTACCAGGAGTGTGGCGGCCTCCTGGGCCCTGGCCAGTGGTGCCTCTTTGGCAGACATCTGCTGAGCAGCGGGCTGGGCAACACCCAACACCTTTGCGAGGTTCTACAATCTCCGGGTTGAGCCGGTCTCATCCCGTGTATTGGCAGGCACGAGCAGGTAAGTTCCGGGACAGCTGGCCAGGTGTACTGCTTGCGCATAGCACCTTTCCCCTCACTTGAGGTGAAGACGTGCGCTCTTGACTCCCAGTCGTGTTCACAGACTGTGATCCCTGGATGAATTTCCTCCTTAGCCCTCTGGCAGTTGAGTTTGCAGAGAAACTTGATGACCTGCCCAGTATGTGCGCTAATGAGCCCCTGTACTGAGGTAGGTGCTCCACATGTGCTGGTTCCCCGAAGGCGACCCTATGTGATATTTTCCGCAAAATCGTTTCCCTGTCGGCAAACTGCATCTTCCTTGGGCAGAGGCCCCTCTGCCCCCGGTCGCCATGCTCCGTAGAAACTCCTCCCCCTTCGGGTAGGAGCTACCATGGGACCTCTCCATATGACATACTTCCGACAAGACTCGGTAAGACCATGTGACGTATTCCACTCAAAATACCCCCCCCCCTTTTTTGGGTGGGGTGTGGTCTCCGCGGTGTCTTCCCCTTGGGAGGGACACCCCCCGATGCAGACACTTATGGCTCCCAGTCAGTTAACAAATTCCACTCTTTTTGGGGAGAAAAGAGAGGGAAAGAGGCCTCGCTGGGCTAGACTGTCCTTATAGTTGGGCAGTCGACTTGTTCCTGATGGACCGTTCGACACTCATAAGAGCATTGGGGGAGGTTACGTGACGGCCTGGTGTGCTGGCTACGAGACACACAGCGGTCTGCCCATCACAAACCACCAGTTCACGTAACACAGTTCAGATAGTTGTGGCATTTTGTATAGGGACCCCTAGTGTCACTACATCGACACAATGTCGAGTGAGTGACAGATAGGGAACCTCCTGGTTATTTTCGTAACCTCTGTTCCTGATGGAGGGAACAAGATGTTGTGTCCTTCTTGCTACAACGCTGAACCACCCGCTGAAATGGCCGGGACCTGGTCTAGGCTCCTCAGCACAAAACCTGAATGAGTGGTTGCATACTAGCTCCTTTTATACCCGTATGTCCGGGGGAGTGGCATGCAAATTCCACTCGCCGATTCTCATTGGCCTTTTTTCAAAAAAGCAGAGGTGTTTGGGGCTCCCAAGAGTGACCCCTAGTGTCACTACATCGACACAAAATCTCATTCCCTCCATCAGGGAACAGAGCTTACGAAAGTAACCAGGACATTATAATCACTTAAAGAGATAGCATTCACTTACATTATGGAAAATTTGCTCTGGTGCTCAAGTGATGTAAAACTTATCCCTGTTCAGGATACATTTTTATGAGCACATGTTAAGAGCTCTCTCTCCACCTATTTTCTTCTGTTTCACACCACTTCCTGAGTAAAGATGACATTTTAACACCTTCAGTGAAAAAAATATCAAACTCTCAATGAAGTGTCATGTGGCTGGGATGTCTTCAAATCCAAGGCCGTAACCATGTCTTTGTCAGGTGTATTCTGTTGATTCATGTCTTTTATTTTGAAATTCTAGTATCCTGTTTCATGTCATGTGTTCCTGTTTCCCTAGTCATGTGATTTCTGTTTTCCCTCCATGTTCATGTGTCATGTTTTCATTGGTTTATTGTTTAATTATCTTGTTATCAGTTCTGTTTGTTCATTGGTTTATGTTCTCCCATGTCTTGTATTTAAGCCCTCATGTTTGCATTCAAGTCAAGTCAAGTCAAGTCAAGTCAAGTCAAGTCAAGTCAAGTCAAGTCAAGTCAAGTCTAGTCTGGTCATAGTCAAGTTTCATGTTATGATTGCTTCATGTTTGTAGTTAGGGTTAGTGGACTTCACGGTCTGTAAATAAACTGCGCTTGGGTTCTTCATCTTCACGTCCTCGTCATCGTCATCATTGTCAGCAGTTCCAGCTTACGTTACAGAATACTCGACCGCCCATGGACCCAGCAGTTTTACTTCTGCACTTACGTCAGGGGAATCGTCCTCTGGAGGACTATGTTGAGGACTTCTGCGGTCTAGCCAGCCAGGTAGACTTTAATGAGGTTGCCCTCAAGGGTTGTTTTAGATTTGGACTAAATGAGTCCATTTCTTTTTTGATGCCTGGCGATCGCAGTTCCCTCAGCCTGGCTCAATATATCGACCTCGCCCTTCGATTCATCGGTTCCCCGTTCACTGAGGGGGAGGCAGATCCCGAGCCAGTGTTCCACGTCATGGCCGCCGCCGAGCCAGAGTTCCACGTCATGGCCGCCGCCGAGCCAGAGTTCCATGACATGGCCGCCGCCGAGCCAGAGTTCCACGTCATGGCTGCCGCCGAGCCAGAGTTCTATGTCACAGCGACGCCTCAGCCTGCTCCATGCCATGTCACAGCGATGCCTCAGCCTGCTCCATGCCTCGTCACAGCGACGCCTCAGCCTGCTCCATGCCTCGTCACAGCGACGCCTCAGCCTGCTCCATGCCACGTCACAGTGACGCCTCAGCCTGCTCCATGCCACGTCACAGCGACGCCTCAGCCTGCTCCATGCCACGTCACAGCGACGCCTCAGCCTGCTCCATGCCTCGTCACAGCGACGCCTCAGCCTGCTCCATGCCACGTCACAGCGACGCCTCAGCCTGCTCCATGCCACGTCACAGCGACGCCTCAGCCTGCTCCATGCCACGTCACAGTGACGCCTCAGCCTGCTCCATGCCTCGTCACAGCGACGCCTCAGCCTGCTCCATGCCACGTCACAGCGATGCCTCAGCCTGCTCCATGCCCCGTCACAGTGACGTCTCAGCCTGCTCCATGCCCCGTCACAGTGACGTCTCAGCCTGCTCCATGCCACGTCACAGCGATGCCTCAGCCTGCTCCATGCCATGTCACAGCCACACTTAAGCAGTGGGACCTGGAGATGGTTCCCACCCTTATACCCACCTTTAGTTCTCCTGAGCAGGCAAGGGGAACTTTCGGCCCTCCGATCCCGCCTGGACCCTCTGAGCCCTGGACTTCACTTTGGCCTGTCGGTCCCTCGACATTGCCTCAGCTCGGCATTCCCTCGGCTCCACTACGGTCCTTCAGCCTGTCGGCTGTGCCGGGGTCCCTCGTCCCTCTGGCTCCTCCTTGGTCTGTCGGTCACCTGGCTCCGCTTTGGCTCTCCGAGCCCCTAGCATCGCCTTGGTCCTCCCTGCCATCGGCTCCACCCTGGCCCTTCGAGTCTTCGGCTACTCTCCGGGCCCCACGTTCCAAAGCTCCGCCCCTCGAGCCTCTCACGGTTCCACCTTCCATGGCTCCGCCCCTCGAGCCTCTCATGGCTTCACCTCCCACAGACTTTGCCCTGGTCCCATATCCCTCGCCCTTTCTCGCCACGCCACGCCCCACGCCTCAAGACACCCCCCCCTGCTCCCTACAGAACTTTGAATTATGTCATGTATTACGTGTTTTGTTTATGTGTTGGGGTGTCAGGAGCCACCCCCTAGTGGGGGGATATGTCAGGTGTATTCTGTTGATTCATGTCTTCTGTTTTGAAATTCTAGTTCCTGTTTCATGTCATGTGTTCCTGTTTCCCTAGTCGTGTGATTTCTATTTTCCCTCCATGTTCATGTGTCATGTTTTCATTGGTTTATTGTTTAATTATCTTGTTATCAGTTCTGTTTGTTCATTGGTTTATGTTCTCCCATGTCTTGTATTTAAGCCCTCATGTTTGCATTGTCTATTTGTCGAGTATTGATTGTGATCGTATGTGTTTGTCAAGCCATGGTCAAGTCAAGCCAAGTCAAGTCAAGTCAAGCCTAGTCTGGTCATAGTCAAGTTTCATGTTATGATTGCTTCATGTTTGTAGTTAGGGTTAGTGGACTTCACGGTCTGTAAATAAACTGCACTTGGGTTCTTCATCTTCACGTCCTCGTCATCGTCATCATTGTCAGCAGTTCCAGCTTACGTTACAGTCTTGAACATTGGGGGGGACCAAACCATTTTGGGGGTGGGGGGTCACAGGTGTTGGGTGTTGGTCCTTTTTGGTCTTTTAATATAGTAAAGGCACTGAATGCAATAATTTTCTGAATAAGGTCTTTAAATGCGATAAAGGCCCAAATTTGTTTAATTTTGGTTTTAAAATACTTTTTTTTTCTCACACTGCATCTGCATCGCTAGCAATTTGCCTGTTTTAGTCATCTTTTCTTTCTTTTTTGTGCTGTCTCAAAGAAAATGCTAATATCATTTTAATTTATTTTCATCATTGACATATCTGTAAAATGACATGACTGTGCCAGCTGGCAAGCAAAAAGGAAATACACAAATTATTTACTGCCATCAAGTTGTCCCTCATTGTTTTTTCCTCCCAGTAGAACCTTAACACAATATTTGCTGCAAGAATACTAACACTGCTCTTTTGCATACAAAAACAGTTCATATTGACCACTGCTGTCAAGTTCCAAAGAGAGAGAGGAAAAAAAAAAAAAAAAACTTATAAAAAATACCATAAAAGTAGTCCATACAACACATAGCTGTTGTGTGGTCCCAGAAAGCTTGGAATAAAGTGCACTTGTCATATGGATTACTGTAATGTTGTCTTTATGCTGAACCTTTAATAGTGCTTTATAGTATTTGTCCTTTTTGAAGATCGACAGCTCCTGCTTACTATAAACTGTTATTCTATGGAATAGAGCTGCTTAAAATATCTATTTTTATGTTATAAGAAAAAAAAAAACAGCATATGGTTTTTGAACAACATAATGGTGAGCAATTGAGTGAGTAAAAGTACATTTTCCATTTTTAGGAGAACTGCTCCTTTAACTGGTGGCTCATTTTTAAGCACAAACCTGACAAGACATACTCAAAATAAAAAGGTCTCTTTTAAAAGAAGACTCTTAGGAGATGATGTACAAAATTCAGAATTAATTAAAGACATAAAGAAATTAAAAATATATGACACTGTCCTTGCCAAAACCTAAAAGCACAATAGAAGTCACAGGTCTTACCATGTTCTCGTTTTAATCTGTGGGTGATAATGCTCTACTGTGATAAATAGATAGATGGATAGATGGATGGATGGATGGATGGATGGATGGATGGATGGATGGTCATTTTCTTAGACAATGTCAAGAGAATATTCTAAAAAGCTACTTCAAAAGCCTGCCAAATAACCACATTCATTCAATTCCTTTACAATATACACATTTGCTCTGTCTTAAGCCTGATTCGCTGAAAACTGTTCTGTTAATGTTTTCACATTCACAATTATGAATGACATACGAATCACGTACTTTACATGACATATTTTAAATTCAATACAGCGAATTTGACAAATGGTGAATAGTTTGCACCCATGACACAAACACTCTTCACCTGAACTGCTTGCTGATGCGTAGCGCTGGAATGCACGAGGTTCCCGCTTAGCGTTTTAAACTTGAGTCCCGCCTTCATCGACTTGATTGGCTATCTCATATGACATTGACGAGTGGTGTTAGACTACCGAGAGCACGTAAAAATGAAACTTTTTTAAGCCATTATGTTAGTATTGCAACAACTTAATGACAGTTAGACAACGGTGCATAATGGACTGCAGCAGAACAGCAACAAAGATATCAATTATTAGGGGGGACAATCTAGCCATATCTGATTACTGGGGGGGACTTGTCCCCCTCAAAGTATATTGTGGTTACGGCCCTATTGGAATCACTTCTGTAGCTCTTTAAAGCCATAAGGCAGATACAAGATGCCAGCTAATTTAATGTTTTTTTTTTACTTTAAAATGCCCTCAGCGCTGTTTCTCTGCTGAGCGGAGACATTTAGCCAGTTTTTTTCCTCAGACTGCGTTAAATTATATGAAGTCTCCTTAACCCCCCCCCCCCACCTTCACTTGACATGGTAGCGGTGGAGATCCAGTTAAAGGTATAAGCTCTTCAAGGGTTTTTCCCTTTGTTTCGCAGCCTAGAGACCATGTGAGGGAGTTTCATGTTGAATCACTGTGTGGTTTACATTCCACCCAAAGACAACACTTTTCACAGGCATCTCAGATGTGGCTTTGAGGTTTGCATTTTTTTTCTGCCTGATATAAAAGAACTGCTTTAAATAGGAGAACAAATAGCCATCCTGAAGTGGATTAAGGTTACACTGACTGTAATCTTGAGTGTCAGATGCTCAGCCTCAGTGGAAACAAAAGGCAAATTTACATCTTTGTTTTGCTACAGGAAAGGTTATCATGCTCAGCAAAAACAAGCATGTCTATCTCTAGTAAAAGATATGCAAGGCTGACATTAGAAACTGAGCTGTTAAAACTGTTCTTAGAAAGATTGTGTAAAGGAACTTAGTTGGGCGCAGTTAGTTAGTTAAGGGCGCAGAGTTTTACTTAACCTTTTTGAAAATAGCATACACGAGAAAATATGACAATTATAGGCTAGAGACAACAATTTAAATAATTAGTTTACACAAACGTGAACATTCTGTCTTTATACTCACCCTAGGGTTGCCACTTTTGCAAGATCAATAAATAAACTTCAATTGGTTCAAAATGCAGCAGCCAGAGTGCTGACTAGAACTAAGAAATATGATCAAATTAGCCCCATTTTATCATCGTTACATTGCCTACCTGTTAAATTTCTTATTAATTTTAAAATGCTGTTAACGATGTACAAAGTTTTGAATGGTCTAGCTCCGCAGTACTTAAGTGACCTCCTACCACGCTATATTCCATCATGTTCATTACGATTCTGGCCTGTTAATAGTTCCTAAAATATCAAAATAGATCCTTTTCATATTTGGCTCCTAAACTATGGAATAGTCTCCCTAACACTGTTCGGGATGCAGACACACTCACTGAGTTTAAGTTTAAACTAAAGACTCATCTATTTAGCCAGGCATACACCTAGTTTATTCTTCACCACATAATTAGGCTGCTTTATTTAGGTCTGCCGGAACCAGAAATCAGACACATTGATCATGACCTATAACTCTGCAATAAATTGAATGGCATCTATGCTGATATTATTATATTTGTATCCCTGTCTCAACCTTGGGACTCCTATACTGAGGTCAACAGAACTGGCTGAATCCAGCTCCACTCCTGATTTATGTTGGACTCCACTGCTACGTGTATCTGAGTGATGATGACTAAATGCAGCCAGTGCCAGCCAGACATCACTTCAGTCTATTACGATGGACCTCAGAGGATGAACTGATGCCAACTCCAACTATAAGACATGGGAAACATCATATGCCATTGCCTGAACCTTGGATTTAGGATAGACCTCACTGAAATTACCGACCGGTTGAACTGCGAAGCACCTCACTGATCTCTGCCTGCATCACCTCGGTCTAATGATGGACTACACTCTTGAAATGGAAAACATAGATAGACTATCAATGAATTGCCAACAAAAGCCTTCAACAGCCAACTAACAAAGGACAATGCATCTATGTGAACTTCTGCAGTTAATCCAGGATGACATTAGTCATTAATCTTACAATTCATACAAAATCTTTGTTTAAACACTGACCCTTAACACTTACTTAGTTTAATCATTTTAAACCATGACTTGCACTATACATAATTACATAATATTGGCATTATATTCATGCTGTTAGCCAGAGGGGAACTGGCTCCCACAGTGAGCCTGGTTTCTCCCAAGGTTATTTTTCTCCATTAACCAACATCTTATGTAGTTTTGTGTTTCTTGCCACAGTCGCCTTTGGCTTGCTCACTGGGTTTCTAAATACAATTATTATTTAATTACTTATTTTTAAAACAATTCACAATTGTATTTTATCAAACTACACAATGATGACTCTAAGACATTATAGATATTACAGTTTCATTTTCTGTTAATGCATGATTTTCTGTAAAGCTGCTTTGAAACGATGTGTGTTATGAAAGGCGCGATACAAATAAAAATGACTTGACTTTTGAAGATGTCAAATATGGGAGGTAGGGTTGGGGGGGGGGGGTTGTTGATGGTTGACGTTTTCAGACAGTCTCTTACCACAACCTCCACTGTTTTAGCACGTCTTAGCACAATGTGTGGACTTTTTAGACGGTCCCTTACCCACGGTACCCACAGGCAAAATTCCAAATGAATATCAATGTAAAATTAACGATCTTTAATTATTTCACTGTAACAGCATCAGATCAGCCTAAATAAGGGACAAATTGTGTCCAGTATTGATTCGATACAGGATGCATCATTTCATCTTTAAATATAGGACAATCGTACAGGACTGGTGGTAACCCTAACTCACATATATAAACGCACACAATATATGGTTATTAGTGACTGGTGATATGTAATAGTGTCACAATATATATTTGTGTTTCCATAAAAAAATATTTTTTTATAATTATTTCATATCTGTGTAAGTTTACTATCACAGGATATCTATTTCTTTGTTCATATTAAGACAAATAATATTACATTCATTCAAATGATACATTAATATATGTAATATTGTTACTCAAGGTGGCGCTGTTGTTTTAGTTATCTATTACATTTACATTGCTATTTGATGAAGAAGCAGTGTGGAAGTAAACTATAGCAAGTATAACACATGAACAGTAAGGCATGGCTATTGACATTTGGGTGTCCTACTAAAATTCTGTAAATTGTACATCTATTTAGACTCAATAGGTGCCTGAGAAAATACATATACACTACCAGTCAAAAGTTTTGAAACACTTGACTGAAATGTTTCTCATGATCTTAAAAATCTTTTGATCCGAAGGCGTATGCTTAAATGTTTGAAATTAGTTTTGTAGACAAAAATATAATTGTGCCACCATATTAATTTATTTCATTATAAAAATAAAATCCAATAATTTTTTTTTTTTTTAAAGTTTTGAAATTGACGACTTGGACCAAATAATAAAGAAAAGCAGCCAATAAGTGCCCAACATAGATGGGAACTCCTTCAATACTGTTTAAAAAGCATCCCAGGGTGATACCTCAAGAAGTTGGTTGAGAAAATGTCAAGAGTACATGTCTGCAAATTCTAGGCAAAGGGTGACTACTTTGAAGATGCTAAAATATAACACAGTTTTGATTTATTTTGGATTTTGTTTAGTCACAACATAATTCCCATAGTTCCATTTATGTTATTCCATAGTTTTGATGGCTGTACTATTATTCTAAAATATGAAAAAAAAAAAAAAAAACAAGAAAAAAATTTATAATAAAGAATGAGTGTTTCAAAACTTTTGACTGGTAGTGTATGTAGCTTAATTTGTGTTTAATTATTATTTTATGTAGCTCATACATTTTCAAAGAGCCTGCATTTAAAGGTTAAGGACAGTATATAATGACTTTTGTGATCATACAATCCCTCCATGTAGAGAACTGATAGTCTCAGCTAAACTGTGCTGTGCCATGGATTAACAGTTGCTCTGGATTATTCTCACTGATGAATATTCTTGTCGAAACTGCTGCCCTCATTGAGTTAACCTCCGTAGATTGTTAGGTGACTTTTACCACCACCCTTTAAAACATGAGCTCATGATGTAAGAATCCCCTTAAATATGTAAAGTATATGCTTAAACCTGGGTGGCGATAACACACTCTTTTTATCTCATGCGCCACTCTCAGCATGATTTTGCTATACATGGATATTCATTTAAATCAGTGTCTTATCAACGGCACTAAGCAAGTGAAAGTTCATATCACGGATGGAATGGTGAAAAGTGGCAGTTAATTTAGCGAACATCTAATTTCAGCACAGTGACACTCAAAATTTGTGTGGCGAGGTAGTTAATTCACAGTTATAAAGATGAGCAACACTACAGCTACAGGTGTGAACAGGCAATTAGCTGTCTATTTGAATCAAGGTTAGTGTTCTTTGAGGATCATTATCTGGTAATGGAAGTTCATTTATTCTATCTTTTAGGATGTGATAAGGTAGGAGAGAATAGGCCCAGTGAATCAATTGTCTGCTTTTCTGTACTAGTGAGATCACGTTTATTCATACTGGTAAAGTGCATTAAGTTGAACTTTTAGTGATGTTGCATGAGTCATTAGAAGATTTGGGCCAAATTACAGAGAAGGCTATTATCATGTCAAATAACACTGGATAATAAAACAGCACATAGGGTAGTTTGTTAAGTGTAATTTATGCACAAGGTACTGTAAGCAAATGAAAACATGAAATGAAAAGAATCATTTTTGGTTTTCACTGACAGCAAAGACGTCACTGTTATTCTAAACCTGCAATTAGATGACACACTTCATTGTTAATATAATAAATAAACCACTTTCATATAACCTGCACTTTATGGAAAGATACATTTACTTCAAATCTCACTGTATCTCTGGAAATAAAAATCAGCCCTGAAGACAATTTGTTGATCACAGCAATGTGTTTTACTGTACCCTTTGGCATATCGCAGCACCATTTTGAGGTCCTCTTCATCATATCGTGGCCAACTTTGGCATAACACTGCCCCATTTCACGTCCAGACCACTGGGAAAAATCTCCTGGTGGCCAGTCCGCTTCTGTCTCACTGTAAATATAAAAAGTTGAGAAAACTCAAAATATCATGGCAAAATGATGAAAGAGTTTCTTGACTTTTATCAAACTTAGACCAATGTGCACACCACTAAATTGTTTAGCTTTGCGCTGTAAAAAAGTAATAGTTAATGAAATAGTATGTAATAGTTAATAAAAAGTTATAAATCAAGGTAACATAATGCACTGAGATTTTAGAGTTCACCAGTGTAATTCTCTTAGTACTTCAGAAAACTTGGATTTGTTTGCTCACTAAATGCTAAATGTCTCTTTCAGACACTAAACTCTTATGATAACAATAATGATCTCAGCAAATTAATTGTTTTAGGTGTTACGTAGGTTAGATTAGATGCTGCTTTTAAAATACCAGAACAGGAAACTTTCCCTTTATCATGCAAAGTTTGAAATGAATGTTTGCCTCTAGGAGAAGTAATAGTAAATAATTTATTCGTGAAGCCAAGCATGCTGGAAAATCACAAACCCTTAACAAATCAGCAGCATTGTTCCTATGAAAGTGTTTGTTCAGCCGACTCTTTTTTTAGGCTTGTCAGGACTAGTACTGCACAATTATGACAAAAATCATAATTGTTGATTATTTTCCATGTAATTGTGATTAATTTAGATGTATAAAATACTTAGTTTTTGTGTTGCACATGCATGCCACACATTTTATGTGGGCCACACCCCCAAAATACGCTGAGAACTATGTTTCTCAATTACTTTACTGCTGTTTTATACATCAGTACATCAATACATTACCTAAATGATCAACTTTATCCGTCTTAGCAGCATAAAAAACAAAACTGGTCTTTACATTTTTAATAAAGCTAGTAATAGACATGTCTGTGATGGGTTCCAATGCTCAACTACTGCAAAAAAATAAAATAAAATAAATAAATAAAAACACTTTAAATTCAAACTTTAAATGCAACAAGAGTAGACCTAAATGGAATGCTAAACTAAAAATTAGTCGATTGTGGCAGCTGTAATTTCTTTGTAATTAATTGAATTAAATTAAAAGATTATTTGATTAAAAGTGCAACCCTAGTTGGGACAACATTAAGTGAAATATTGTCAGTCTATCACATATTTGTATGTACAGTAAATTCAAAATAATTCACAATTCCTAATATCTAAGACTCAAAATGTAGGGTACAATGGGGTAAAAGGCACACCCTAAGGAAAATTGGCTTTTTTCTGGTCACAAAGTGTATCAACATTCAAGAAATACATTTATTTTTATTGAATATTGATGGAGCAACATAAGTTTATAGTATAAATAACAATTGAAGATTGTTTTGAAAAAAATAAATAAAATAAAAATTATAATAATCGTTTTATTTATTTATTTATTTATTTATTTTTAAGATGGTGAGGGGGTCTTTTACCCCACACCTGGGGTAATCCCCCATGGGGGTTATACTGATATAGTGTAGATACAGGGGCAATAGTTATAGGGTGCAATTTATGCAAATACTTTTGAGACAGCAAGATGCTTTTGTGAGTAACAAATTAAGATAATGCTTATTCAAAATAACCACTTCAGAAAATGAGGCATAATTATTTGTTAATTTCATTCACATTTGTCATTTCATTAAATCTTAAGTATTCAATAAACAAATGAATCTCCATTGTGGTTGCATCAGTCAATGTGAGCCCACTTTGAACATTCTTCATAGAATATCTGTTCCCCTACTTAAGAAAAACAGTTTAATAGGGGCATTTAGCCCCTGCAATAGGGGGCTTTTTACCCAAATACCATCCTTTCACTTATTGGACAGTTACTGATTTTATTATAATAATTATAATAATAATAATAATAATAATAATAATAATAATAATAATAATATTTTTTTTCTTCTTTTTTTTTTTTTTTTTCTGAACAAAATTGAAAATAAGTATTTTGTTTCAAAATAAATGTGATAATTTCCAGGATATTCATCAGCTACATACTGTAAATTTGCAATGATCTCATGGATCTGGAATATTTTGCAGTGTATAATGACAAACAGCTGTTTAGGAAAGTGTCATGGTAGTTTTGAATGCTATTTAGTGTTTTGGGAGAAAAAAAAAATCAAAGGAGCCTTTTACCCTGTGGAGCCTTTAGTCCCGTTGTAACCTACTGATCTCTGCCTCGGTTTCAAGTGCAAATCTCACTGTGCATGTGCAGGGTATCAACAAACAAAGGTCTGTTTTGTGGACATCATATTGTTTGTAAGTCTAAATAGATCGGTAAATGTCCTGGTTAGTTTCATAACCTCCATTCCCTGATGGAGGGAACGAGACGTTTTGTCGATCTAGTGACACTAGGGGTCGCCCTTGGGAGCCCCAAACACCTCTGATCTTTGAGAAAAGGCCAGTGGGAATTGGCGAGTGGAATTTGCATGCCACTCCCCCGGACATACGAGTATAAAAGGAACTGACTTGCAACCACTCATTCAGGTTTTGTGCTGAGGAGCCGAGACAAGGTCCCGGCCATTTCAGCGGGTAGTTCAGTGTTGTGGCAGGAGGGACACAATGTCTCATTCCCTCCATCAGGGAACGGAGGTTACGAAAGTAACCAGGAGGTTCCCTATCTGTCACTCACTCGACGTTGTGTCGATGTAGTGACACTAGGGATCCCTATACAAAATGCCACAACTATCTGAACTGTGTTACGTGAACTGGTGGTGCGAGACGGGCAGACCATTGTGTGCCTCGTAGCCAGTGCTCCCGGCTGTCACGTAACCTACCCCATCGCTGTTGCGAGTGTCGTACAGTCCCCTGCGCCTCGGAGACAAGTCGACTGCCCAAAAAATGGGGACTGGCTGCCCCAGCCGCAGCCTCTTCTCTTTCTTCTCCCCAAAAGGAAAAATCATTCAGCTGGGGGCCATATAGCATCCACGTCAGGGGGGTGTCACTCCCAAGGGGAAGACACCACAGAGACCACACCCTGCCCAAGGGGTGAGGAAATTGTGTGGAAATTCCTCACATGGTCTTACCAAGTCTTGTCGGCAGTGTCTTATGTGGAGAAGTACCCGTGGTAGGTCCTACCCAGGGGGGGAGGAGCTCTACAAACACGGCGACCGGGGGCAGAGGGGCCTCTGCCCAAGGAAGACGCGGGTTCACCAACGGGGAACTGTCTCGCAGAAGATACATCACACGGGGTTACATATGGGCAACCAGCGCATGTGGAGCACCTACCCCAGTACAGGGCCAAGTTAGCACACGTACTGGGCCGGCAACGAGTTTCTCTGCAAACTCGCCTGCCACAGGGCTAAGGAGGAAGAACATCCAGGGTCCACGACTTCGTGAACATGACTGGGGGTAAAAAGCACGTCTTCGCCTCCGGGAGGGGAAGGCGCTATATGCAAGCGGTACACCCGGCCAGCTGTCCCGCAACTTACCTGTTCGTACCTGACAACACACGGGACGAGACCGGCTCAACCCGGAGATTGTAGAACCTTGCAAAGGTATTGGGTGTTGCCCAGCCTGCTGCTCTGCAGATATCTGCTAACTACTAACTCCTAGTAGAGTGTGCTCGTAGCCCCAAGGGGGGTGGCATGTCCTAGGCGTGATATGCCAAAGCGATGGCGTCAATGACTCAGTGGGCGATCCTTTGCTAGGAGACAGCGCTCCCTTTCCGCTGTCCTCCAAAGCAGACAAAGAGCTGCTCAGCGCATCTAAAGCCCTGCATGCAATCCAAATAGATGCGCAAAGCACACACTGGACACAGCAACGACAAGGCTGGGTCTGCCTCCTCCTGGAGCAGCGCTTGCAGGTTCACCACCTGATCCTAAAATGGGGTTGTGGGAACATTGGGCACATAGCCTGGTTGGGGTCTCAGTACCACATGAGAGTATCCCTGACCGAACTCCAGGCACGTGTCGCTGACAGAGAACGCCTGCAGGTCCCCTACCCTCTTGATGGAAGTGAGCGCAGTCAGGAGGGCAGTCTTCAAGGAGAGTGCCTTTAGCTCAACTGACTCCAGGGGCTCAAATGGAGCTCCCCGTAGGCCCCAAAGGACCACGGAGAGGTCCCACGAGGGGACGAGATGCGGTCTGGGAGGATTCAGCCTCCTAATGCCTCTAAGGAAACTGATAACCAGGTCATGCTTTCCAAGAGACTTACTTGTCCGTCCAGACCAACACGTGCTTGTCCTGGATCAATGGCTGAAGCCTCCACAGGGCGAGCAATACTGCCAGCAACTCGAGGCAGTTGATATGCCAACGCAGTTGTGGCCCTGTCCAGGGGCTGGTGACGGTGTGCACATTGCACACGGTGCCCCAGCCACACTTGGAGGCATCTGTCATAACCATGACGAGCCTGGACACCTGCACTAAGGGGACCCCTGCCCGCAGAAATGCAAGGTCTGTCCAAGGGCTGAACAGGCGGCGGCAGATCGGCGTGATGGTCACACGATGTGCCCCGTGGCGCCATGCCCATCTCGGGACTCGAGTCTGAAACCAGTGCTGAAACGGTCTCATATGCATCATCCCGAGCAGCCTGACCGCCGCCAAGGATGCCATATGCCCCAGAAACCTCTGAAATTGTTTCAGTGGGACTGCCTGAACGCCTGAACACCTTCAGATAGTTCAGCACTGACTGTGTGCGCTCGTGAGGCGTGCCATCATAGAGACTGAGTCTAACTCCATGCCGGTAAAAGAGATGCTCTGAACCGGGGAGAGCTTATTCTTTTCCCAGTTGACCCGAAGCCCCAGCTGACTGAGGTGGCTGAGCACCAAGTCCCTGTGCGCACACAAAAAATCCCAAGAGTGAGCTAGAATCAGCCAGTTGTCGAGATAGTTGAGGATGTGGATGCCCACTTCCCTTAGCGGGGCAAGGGCTGCCTCTGCGACCTTCGTGAAGGCATGAGGTGACAGGGACAGACCGAAGGGGAGGACCTTGTACTGGTATGTCCGGCCCTCAAAAGCAAACCGCAGGAAGGGCCTGTGTTGAGGTAAAACCGAGACGTGGAAGTATGCATCCTTCAGGTCTACCACCGCGAACCAATCTTGATGCCGGATGCTGGCTAAAATGCATTTTTGGAAATCGTCCTTGCGGCCTGTCACAACCATCCTGGTGTGGGTGCAATTGTGCCACAGCTGGGTGCGCGGGGGCAGGGGACCCGCCTCCGGAGTGCCATGCCTGCCATAAATGTGTGGTGCCTGGCGGTCGTGATAACGACAGCCGTGGACACCGAATGCATGACCCAGGAAGTGAGGAAACCGCTCTTATCTTGAAACCACCCTGGTGGTCCAGGAGTGCCACCTTTGGCTCAACCTGGTCAAGATGAAGGAGGCTGACAAGGTACGATTTCTTGATGCCCCCATCTCCCAGATTGGCCTATTCGGCGACAATGTTGAGGATTTTTCATGTTCTCGCAATGAGGACACAACCCATCCATGAATGATGTGTCCGCGTGGGCAGCGCTCAAGCAAATGAGACAGCAATCGTGGCCATCAGAAGCGGAGAGATAGCGACCGCAACCAGGAATTATACACAGACAGAAAGGCATCTTTAAAAAGACGCTCCATCTGTGCCACTCTTTTAGTAGGAAAATATATTCTTTTATTAGGAAGAATATACTCTTTTAGCTGCTGAAGTGCCCAGGGGTGTTCTCTGCACACCACCGGTGCAAGAGGGGGAGAAACCGCTGTAATGCGGCATAAATTCAACAGCTTTCGAGGTGAATGGATCGGTGGAGGAATTCAGCTCGCTGAAACACAACCGCTCGGCTCCGAAGAAAAAATCTGAATGAGTGGTTTCTAATAGATTTTCAGTTAAAGAGCTTTTAACCGAAAGTGTGTTATTGTGGACGTGGCCTAAACTAGCAGTTCTAAATTAAAGTAATTTATTTTTTTATTATGTTTTATTATTATTATTTTTATTAGCAAAAATCTAACTTCTAAATGCTAATAAGCACATCAACTACGTGTTGGATTTTTTTCAGGGTTTTCTTCCTGTCACATTCCTTCATAACAAATTTGCATGGGACAGACCGAAGGGGAGGACCTTGTACTGGTATGTGGCAGATTGTAAATGCTTACGACAGGTTCTTCATCATTAATTTTCAACTTTCTATATGCAAAGTTTTTAGCCACACTAATAAGAGTGGATATTTATAACCCCTATTGATAATGCAGACTCGGGGTCCCAAATAAATATGGACACCCACATCACCAGGCAAATCTCATGCTGCAATTTGTCTGGACAGAACTCGAGGGCCAACACGACAGTGACCCCCTACACATCATTATCTCACACAGTAAATAAGCCACTCGGCTATTTCTGAGTGCCCTCCAAGACTCAACGACCTAAACAAACCCCTCTTAAAGCCAAGAAGAAAAACGAGTGAGCAAGGCAGTGATGGTGAGACACAGGGGTAGGGGGTAGCTGTTGATGGAGTGCTGAGAGGTAGAGAGATAATGGTATTGGTATCAGATTTATTCAGAGGAAGGGGGCGGCAGCGATTTCTTCCCCATCTCCCTCCTGATTGTGAGGGAGACATGCAGCGAGGTCGGAGGGTCAAGCCAGAAGGAGACAGCATTGTGTAGGAACTGTCACGCACCGCCACCTATTTTGACATGCACAAGGCCGTTTGTTGTCTGTCGAACATGCAAATTGCTGGCCTGCTGTCATAAGGCAGCAGCTATCTGCTGGAGGAAAATGAGACCACCTGTAACTGCTGAGGGGGCTGATGGACAAGCATTCAGCAACATCTCCCTCCCCCAGACCCCCACATGCAACATGAATGCTCCATTCTCCATATTCAAAGACAGGAAGTGAGGGGGAATTACAGGAGGAAAAGCCCAAAGCTGAGACTTTTTAATGGCATCCAGGGTGCTTGCAGCTGATCCACCCTCAGGAATTTGCTAACTCTGAATGTAACTGGTAACTGGATAACCTTAATATAACTGAAATTAAAAACTGGGGGGGGGTTACGGTACTAAGATGGTATTGCACAATTGAATATTTGTGCATTGTGTCATTAGCATGGTCCTGTAGCTCCAGAAGCAACAACTCTTGGTTGAATTGTAAGGATGTGCTCATCAAATAGACCAATGATGCTCTTTTTAAGTGGTACATGGAAATATTTCAGTTTTGCTTTGTTAAACATATAATACAGAATATGGAGTGAAATAGCTAACTGTAATTAATCTCATAATTTGTTTTCCAGTCTATGTGAAAGAAATACATACAATAATATTCAAGTTTTATATATTTGTATGGATGCCACTCATAGCAAAAGACATGTTGTTCTTGGTGAGTTTTTAACTTAAAGTAATTAATGCAAAAATAATTTTAAAGGAATATTCAAAATTGAATAATGTTAAGCTCAATCAACAGAATTTCTGGCATAATATTGATTTCCACAAAAATTTTATTTGTCTTGCACCTCTTTTTCTTAAAAAAAAAAAGGGTGGGTTCCAGTGAGGCACTTACAATGGAAGTGAATGGGGCCAGTCCATAAATGTAAAAATATGTAAAGTTATATCCGATTTTACAGCTTTGCTGTCATGACAACATAATGCCATAAACTATGTAATCCAATGAAAACTATTATTTAAACAACTTTACAGCTCAAATAATACATAAGTTTTAACAGAAGAATTAATGAAAGTGCTTTTATAAAATTATAAGCTTCACATTTCTTTTTTAAACCCTCCAATAATTGGCCCCCATTCACTTCCATTGTAAATGTCTCACTGTTACCTAACACTAATCCTAATGATATATAGTATAACTTGAATATGAGTTAAATAAACAAATTTCAATGAATGACTTGCTTGAGCATTATTAATGGTGCTGGTGGGATACCAGCTGTATGTAGCCAAGTGGAGAAATTTAATGACATTTAACTCTAGTCATAAATTGGACGTGGCCCCTTTAAGAGTTTTGCGACACCTGCTTTTGGCACTCTCTCATGTTAGAGGCATGAGAACATACATTGTGCAAGAGAGCTCCCAGTTTTGCTCATCGTTTGAGAATTCTTGGGTTAAATATAAAATTTTGTGTAAAAGATGCATATATATTTAAGTTTTATATATGTGCAAGGACTGGGTATGTAAATTTAGAATTAATCATATGATTAGAGTTTCATAGAGTGTTTTCCAATTAAGTGAACATGTGTAAAGAGATCATGTGTAATGAGAATTGTATTGTTTTAAACTGTTATACATGTCCTTAAAGTGTGGTTAAAAAAATAATTAAAATACTGTGAGTGATTTAAGCATGTGTTAAATGCATAAAATACTGTGAGTGATTTGAGCAAGTGGTTGAGTGCATAAAACACTGTGAGTGATTTAAGCATGTGTTAAATGCATAAAATACTGTGAGTGATTTGAGCAAGTGTTTGAGTGCACAAAACACTGTGAGTGATTTAAGCATGTGTTAAATGCATTAAATACTGTGAATGATTTAAGCATGTGTTAAATGCATAAAACACTGTGAGTGATTTAAGCATGCGTTAAATGCATAAAATACTGTAAGTGATTTAAGCATGTGTTAAATGCATAAAATACTGTGAGTGATTTAAGCATGTGTTAAATGCATAAAATACTGTGAGTGTAATGTTTAGTGTGTTTGTTCATGTGTTCCTTGTCATGTGATCTGGTCATGCGATTTCATGTTTCATTCCATGTTCATGTGTCTTGTTTTCATTGGTTTATTGTCTAGTTATCTTGTTATCAGTTCTGTTATGTCATTGGTTCATGTTTCATTGTCTTATTATTAGTTCAGTTTTGTCATTGGTTATCTTTGTCATGTGTTCTCCCATGTCCAAGTATTTAACCCTCATGTTTGCCATTGTCCATGGTCAGGTGTTGTTTGTGAATGTAACTTTGTTGTCAAAGTCAAAGTCAAAGTCAAAGTCAAAGTCAAAGTCAAGTCCAGTCCAGTCCAGTCCATGTTTTATTCACATTTGTAGTTAGGGTTTCTGGATATCACGATTTGAATAAATTTGCACTAGGGTACTTCACATCATCTCGTCTTCATCATCTTTGTCATTGCCAGCATCAGCCAACGTTACAGTGAGTGATTTAAGCATGTATTAAATGCATAAAATACTGTGAATGATATAAGCATGTATTAAGGTGTGTCTGCCGAAGCATATGGGTAGGCTAATGCCATGTTTGCATTTTCATTTAACATTAGCCACTATTGTATTTCATTTCCGTATTCCACTTTTTGTATTTCATTGTACCGTATTTCATTTGTTTTCTTTTTTTTCTTTTTTTAAATAGAATTTACCACTTTTTTTTTTTTTTTAACGGTCATCAGATTAAACCCCCCCCCCCCCCCCCCCAAAATAGTTCTGTATGCTGTGTTTATTCTTAACCCACTGGCTACACAAGACTAAAAAAGATTTGAAACACTGTAGACTTTCAAATTCAACTAAGCATGTTTAAAAGAAACTATGCATATTAAATGCATGTAATCTAACCATTACTCAACAATCAGCACAAATTAACAAACATTAATTGATTAAATATTTTATGTGGACAAAACAAAAGTAATGTTTCAGTCTTGATTTTGTTGAACATAAGATTTGATAGACATTGATTCAGTTTGTAATCAAGTCAAGTGACAATGTAAATTTCATTCTTTAGTCCTACTTTTTAATTATATGGACAGCAAACATTATCATAATTTAGTGTACTCAAATATATAAAATAAATGCCCTCTAATCCTTAAATAATCCCCACAAAATAATAATTTATCAGAATTTCTCACTAGACATGGAATTGATTCAGCTTGTGATGTCAGTCAAGAGACTATAATAGAAATTCATGAAGCCTAGTTTGACCCATAATATCTCATGGCTCTAACAAAGCAATATTAGTGCAACCATTTACAACTGCTGATAAATAAATATATTGCACACCTTTTATAATATTCAGCCTTTAGTCAGAGCCCAGTGTCTAATGAATTATGATTCCCCCAACCCACCCCCAGCTGCTGTGTGTGTGTGGTGTTCGGCGATCTTTAATTTATGGATGTTTTGAACAGAAGTTAAAAGAACAGCCTTATTCCCCCCAGACACCTCTGAACTTGGATATCAAGAGGCAAAGGGAAGTGGCAACACTAAAGCAAAGTCATTTTAAGCTCTATACATAAATCTCCATGTAGACACAGTTTGTGCCTACTATAACATACCACTTTGTGAGGTATACATGCACCCAAAATGGCCTATTAAAACTGAGGATTAGGCTCACTTCTTTAATGATATGACCAGCAACCATTCTTATAATATAATTTAGTTTCCTCAAATGTATTTAAATGCCACCTTTATAATCCCGGAGGTGTTTCGCATAAATAGAATAAATCAAGCAAATATTCAGAGAGAATCAAATATATCAAAGGTTTCCTGTCTTTTGAAGTGTGGTAGTCTTTAATTCCAAAACAGATTTTCATGATAAATAAATAAATTATTTATGAATTGGTAATGGGGGGTGCAAACAACACTCAAAATGCATGAATCATTTTAAGCCATGAAAATGTCAAGAGGCGAAATGACACATCGGTTGGTACCGCCGTAGAACACAGGACCGTATGTTGTGCTCATTAGCGAACATACAGACAAAAATCAGAATAATATGCCTCAATCCTGTTTGTTTCCCTTGCATGAATAAAATAAGTGTCAATTATTCATTTGAACCAAAATAAGTAATTATTAACATTTACAGTGTTCTTAAGCGTTGACATCTGTAAACTTGTTTATGTCAGTCATTGGATGTGCATTTCAGTTAATTCTAATGTTTTTGAGTTTTGATTCTCTCTCTCTCTCTCTCTCTCTGACAGTTCTTTCAGAGCAAATTAGAGCATTATTGGAAAGTTTGAATATGTTACGTGTCACATAATTTTTGTAAACAGAATTAACTGTAACTCTCACGCTGCCCTTCAAGAGCTATTGTCTTTTATTATAAACTGCGTGTAATTTATTAACTTAACAACCATGTTAATCTTAAACTCTGGTTTAACAGCATAACTTTGCCCTCGCCTCTGGCCAGACTATAAACACCTAGCTCTGAATGAAAGTGTTAAATGGGTGATATTAGGCAATGAAGTGTGTCTAAAATGTTCCCTGCAAATAGCTTAAATGGTGGTTTATGGGATGGTATGTAATAATAATTAAAAACTTGAGTCAGAGAAATAGAGACATAAAGAGAGTGGAAATTTTTTAAACAACAAGCCTCAACAATAAGGATTATTTTCTGCTGGTTCAGTTTGGTCAGTAGTTCAGATTTGTTACCACTACCAACAATGGACCCACTATAATTAATGAATGAATGAATGGCAAAATGAATGAAATATATACACACACACATTTTATTTTAACAACATGTTTAATTTGTCAGAAAAAATATATAGATTTTTCTTTTCATTAAATGTTGTCTTGACAAATAATTGATTATCCTTTATAATTTGCTAAAAATAGCTGCCTTAATGTAACTCCTTGACAAAACATGTAAGACTAATTTATTATATATCCAATTTTGGCAAAACCTCATGTATGTTAGTCAACTACGTAATTTTACCATGGTGACATATTTACATCAGCAGAATTCAAACAAAATCATTTTACAAAGTCAGTCAACTCGGCGGCCATATTTGGAATGCTCCCGTACAGCTATATTTCTATGTAAACATGCTGTACAAGTGCAGCTTCAAACTACTTGAATGGGGAAAGACTGAAATCTCCAAAACGGTTGGTCAAAATTAGGAGAAAAGAATGTATTACAAATCAGCAGTAAAATCTTGGTCTCATAAATTGTGCTTCTTTACCTCAGATTATGCAAAAAATAATACAAGTTTCCCTACTTGTATAGCTAATGCGCATGCACGTTCTCGAGTTGATTGACAGGTGATGCCTGTATCTAAAAGGTGATTGGCTCTTTTACCTGTAAGGTGGGACTTCTTTTTCTACATCTGTTGACCGTTCCAATTTATGAAGTTAAGTTAACTAAAGTTTAGGAGCAGGTCACGCCTCAACCAATCAGCTACTTCCCGTCAATGCACTTATACTGAACCAACCTCCTCAGCTCCGTTTGTCTCAGTTTCTCGACGGACTCTCTTACCATGGATCCCGAGTTTCAGATCAACCCTTCTGACTCGGATGATGATTTATTTCGAATAAATTCTCCTTCACCAAGGAAATCATCTCAACAGTCCTCACACAGCTAAATTCCACACCGGCTGCATTCTGCCGTTCTTATTCCCCAACCCCGTGGGCATTCTCATCCAAGCTCACTGTCGGAGATTTCTCCAACCCCGACTCGATCACAGAACCGCTCTTCTCTGCTCAAGAGAACTACCATCCGAGATCGCCACAGGCACGGAAGCCGCCGCGATCGATCTCCTCGTCAACAGCATCTCTCGCATCCATCTACCCGCAGTCCTCCTCAGCGCATTCACATTCATGGCACGTCTCCCAGACTAGAGACCAGCATCAAGGAGTGGCATCCACTTCAGCTGCTCCGACAATAAATCAAGATTATTTCAACTTTACACTCCAACAATACGTCAGCAACTATAAACTCCGAGCCCTCAACACTTCCGGCATTCTCACGCGATCCTCCCACCATCATTCGTGATGTCATCAAGCATCCTCCACAACAGCCTCCACCAGCAGCATCCGCGCCACCTAGTGGAGTCCAAGCACAAATTCCAGCATTATCTGCTCCTTCCACCTCAGATCTATCCCAGGTCATTACATCCTTTTCATCCCTATGCTCACAAACAGCTCCAAATCCTCACACACTTGCATCCTTTCATCCCTCCATCCATTCCTCTACCCTTCCTTCAGCTGTTAATAGCAGCATGGCTCCTGTCATTCCCGGTTCCTCTCTATCAACCAACCCAAATCAAGATCCCTTTGCAGTAAACCCAGGAATTCTACCTCTCAACGGATCTTTTCAACCTCATCCTATTTCTTCTTTCCAACTAATCTATCCCTTTTCCCCTCCCTCACCTATCCTAACCCCTCCCCTTCCCAATACTCTCACATCCTGCCAGTAAACAGTAGCCCATATACCCTGGCTACAGCAGCATCACCTCCTTGCCCAGCTTCAACAATTCATCTGCCCTTCCCCATTTCTTCATCCTTACATCTACAAATCCTATCAGGAACTATACCAACCTAGCCCAACTTCTTCAGCCATCCTTCTTAAATATCAGCCAGCCCAGAGAGCTGCAAACCAGCCAAGGCCTAATGCAGCTCAGCCACACAAACTCCCGCTGTAAAGACATTACCCCTACCGAATTCACTTTAGCCTTCTCGATTTACTAAAACATAATTTGCTCTATCCAGATCGAAGGACCGAGCTAGACGATTACCTATCAATCATTCTAGACATGGCTGTACATTTCAGAGGGACAGGCTTCTACAACTACCACATTTTTCTCTCCACTCAAGCAGCAGGTCGGTTACAGCAGTCCAACCAAGGAACATACCTGGGCACCCTCGATGTTGAACTCTACTGCCGCATTTTCGCAGCCCGTACTTCACTCTCCTGCAAGCTATGTGAAGCCCAGTCACATCCAGCCTCAGCGTGCACTGACATCACCCCCTTTCACTCTTAACCCTCCTCCTCACAAAAAAACTCAGTACTCAACCGATTATCTACAGCAGCCCCACCTCCTCCTATTATTCCAAAACCCCTCGACATATGCCCCACAGTTAACATTCCCATACCCAAAAAGTATCGACAAAAGAGGATGACCAATCCTCTACCAAGGAGGCAGAATGGTCTGCAACAACTTCAACCATCTTGGCTGCTCCCATTCCAACTGCAGACTCCCTGTGTTAGCCATCCTCGGTCACCTTAATTATGCCTTCAGACTTCCTAACAAAAGCAGCAACAATCCCCTCCCTCCATGACAAAGTCACTCTAGACGAAGCTTGTAAAATGGAAATGCACCTCTGGCAACAATTCTTGTCTTCGTGGAACGGCATATCCTTCTTTTATAATGACTACATCACACAACCTGAAGACATTCAGCTGTACACAGATGCAGCGCCTTCCACCAGCTTCGGGGGATACTACAGTGGCCGTTGGTTCGCTTCTGAATGGCCGCCCGAGTTTAGCCGCTTCGTCCAACAATCAGACGTTCCCTCATCTGCACTCTACAAAATGTATCCTGTCATCATAGCAGCTATTCTTTGGGGGCACGAATGGTTCAGACACTCCATACTCATTCACTCAGATAACTCCGTAGTAGTTGAAATCATAAATAAAGGCTGATCTCGTTCCCCAGCCATCATGCCATTAGTTCACAGACTAACACTAATATCCGACCAACACCAGTTTTTCATTCAAGCAGCTCACATTCCTGGCTACCACAATACCATAGCTGACTCTTTGTCTCGTTTTTCCTTCCAGAAGTTCAGAACCTTGGCTCCAGAATCAGACATCCACCCCATGCCAGTTCCACCGTTTTCAGCCTCCATCTTCAACTAAATCCACAGTTGGAAGATCTTTCAAATGCTTCACGAGAAGTTATCCTCAACGGCCTCGCCCAGAGTACCCTCTCCGCTTACCTGACTGGTTGGAACTGTTTCAAGGCATACCACTCCTTCTACCAACTCCCTTTTCCCCTAACAGTCGTTTGGTCCATTTGCAACAGAATCAACTTCGTAGATAAACTTGCTACCGGCAACCAATGCCACTCCATTTTTCATTCTCACATGTCAATGCTCATTAAAGGTCTACGGAAACATGAACCAGTCCCCATCACTAAACGCTTGCCATTAACTTCCGACCTTCTTAACCAATGCATCCTCACGTTATGCTCAGGCTACTTGAGTCCTTCAGTCGACAAAACACTGGAGTCTATGTTCCTTCTCGCATTTTCGCTTCCTAAGGTGCTCGGAATTTGCCCCATCTACTTCTGCCTTCAACCCCGCCATTCATCCCAGCCTCTCAGACATCACAGCTCATACTTCAGATTCTCTCATATACACACTGAAGAGAAGTAAAACCGACCAACTTGGAGAGTTTCCCATCTACATTTTTCGTCTCAACTACTCCCTCAGTCCATACAAGCCACTTTCTGAATACATCCTTTCCAGATATGCCAACCATTCATCACCTCAAGGACCACTCTTTCTCAGAGAACACATTTTTTTTTAAACCAGAATCTTGTAGCCAAACACTTTCAAATTATTCTCAGCACCTCCGGCATATCTCCCGAACACTAATCCATCCATTCCTTCTGGATCGGAGCAGCCACCACAGCCGCCAGCACAGGTATCTCAGACGAAACAATCAGAATCCTTGGTCACTGGTCATCCAAAGCATATCGTTCATTCATCCGCAATAATCGCAACGATCTCTATCAAGCTCAAGCCCGTATCTGCTCATTCAAAACCTTGGAGGTCTTCAAGTCACCTGGCTTGCTACCTACTGAGATGAAGCCCCCACTCTGAGTCTCCCTGGCCAAGACTCCCCGATCAGCCGGCTCAAAGACCTCAACATCCTTTCCCTCCCTATTTCATCCAAACCCAACCATTTCAATAAAACCCTTTATCTTCATGGTTGTAGCGTGGTCCTTGCTAGTGAACTCCCATTCAATTTAAAGGGATAGTTGAAAATGAAAATTCTCTCATGATTTACTCACCCTCCTGGCATCCCAGATGTGTATGACTTTCTTTTTTCTGCAGAACACAAATGAAGATTTTTAGAAGAATATCTCATCTTTGTAGGTCCAAACAATGCAAAAATGTGAAGCTCCAAAATCCACAAAGCAAGCATAAAAGTATGACTTCAGTGGTTAAACCCATATCTTCAGAAACAATATGATGTGGGTGTCACAATCCTGTCATTCTGTCAGTCTGGGTTTTTGTGTGACAGGGTCGTGACATTGTTGTTTTCTGTCTTTGTGTGAGCGCACGGCTTCAGGTGTGGTATCCCTGCCATGCGCTCTTCGGTCGGTCTTGTGTTTCATGGCCGGAGCATGGTGTCTGTGTCCTGATTTCTCTATCTGGTTTGGTTTCAGTTGGTGCCGGGATCTGGACATTCATGCTCCATGTTCTGTCTTTTATTGCCACGAGTGCATTGCGCTTATGTCATCTTGGCGGCATGCACTCACGTCATTAGTTTTTGTCTGTCTCTCGTGACCACGGATGTGCTTTGCGTTGCATTCGCTTTGCGCTGTGTGCCTGGGTCTCGATCTGTCTTCTTGTTGTGCTGAGGTTTAGTCACTTCGGTATGAGCTGTCGGGTTTATTGTGGCTGAACTCTCACACAGGTGTCTTGTCTCGTGTTGTCGCATCGTGTGGTGTTTGTCTCATAATGTACGCTCAGCACTTGTCTTGTGTGAGGATGCATGGCATTACTTTATCGGCATGGCCGTGCATTGTCTCGTATTATCTGTCAGTTGGCATGAGCACATATTGCCTTATTGTCTTGGTGATGTGCGCTCATGCCATTAGGGTGTCTGTGTCTGTGAGAGCATGCGGTTTTGTCTCTGTTTGCCTCATGTCTCTCAGTCTGCGTCATACCCCGCCTCCTTGTTTGACCATTATTAGTTGATTTGCTTCACCTGCCCCTGGTTTAATTTCTCTCCCTATTTTAGTCTCCTTGTGTGTGCTGGCCAGTTCGTCTTGTTTCGTGTTCATGTTAGTCTGGATTTTTCCCTGTTCCTGTTCGGTCCTGTCGGTTCCAGTCGGTCCTGTTTCCAGTTTGTCTGCCCCAGCCCAGCTTCAGTGGGCTTCTACCGCTGGACTATTTTGTTTGTTTTGTTTCTTTTGTGTTAATAAAACGTTTTTTTTTTTTTTTTTTTTTTTTTTTCGTTTGTGTCCTGGCTCTGCTTCAGTCGAGACAGTGGGTGAGAAACAGATCAATATTTAAGTAATTTTTTATCATAAATTATCCTCCCTGCCCAGTTGGGGGTGATATGAACAAAGAATGTGAATCACCAAAAACAGAAGGAAAAAGTGAAAGTGAAGGAAAAAGTTGATCTGTTTCTCACCCACACCTATCATATTGTTTCAGAAGATATGGATTTAACTACCAGAGTTGTCTGGAGTTCTTTTATGTTGCCCTTATGTGGATTTTGGAGCTTCAAAATTTTGGCACCCATTCACTTACATTGTATAGACCTACAGAGCTGAAATATTCTTCTAAAAATCTTCATTTTGTGTTCAGCAGATGAAAAAGTCATGCACATCTGGGATGGCAAGAGGGTGAGTAAATGATGAGAGAATTTTCATATTTGGGTGAACAAACCGTTTAATAGAAGTGTCCCGTTTCTGCTAAAAAGTCTCTGATTCAGAATTTGCAAAACAACAATGTTCAAAACATCACGTAAAAGCAGCTATCCAAGTTTTTAAGCCATTAAAACAAACATACTGTATATCAGATGTATTCAATTAAAGTTCCAAGAGGTCTGGTCTCTACATTTCTTTCCCAGCAAAGGTCCAGTCAATAACTTACATGGTGTCAGTAGTCAGTATAGCTATGAAATGACATAAGGAATGCTCATTTATTGAAATAGCTATTATATATTTCCAAGTTGGTAGCAATAGTACTTTGTAAAAGTAATAAAAAATCAATGTCAGAACAGTCTCTTCAAAACTGGGCAAGTGTGTGACTGTGACCAGGGAAAGATCCTGTATGGGGGTTCAAATTTTGAAAATGTGAAAGTCTGAATGGACCATTTTTATATTTTCCTTAAAGTGAAAATCTACCAACAACAAACAATGTACATCACAGTAGTGAAGCTTAAAAATACTGTTAGCTAAAGTAGGGCTGTAAATGGTCAGACTATCAAATAATGAAAATGTTCTCATGAGAACTATGCTACTAGTAATATCAAATTTTTGGTTATTTTTTTTCTTGCCATCTGTGCCAGAAATTGACATCTTTGATTCATTTTCACAAAAATAATCTGTTTCGAAAGGCTCAAAACATGTTGATTAATAAAGCTAATTTTGATGGAGAAAAAAAAGTTCTAGTTTAAAGGCGCTCTGGAAGCACATTATCCTGTCACAAACTTGGTTTAGCTGAATGGTCAGATTCATTTCAGACACATGAAATTGAATTCATTTTGCTGTGTGTTTTAGCGAACGATGCCGGTATCCATCTATATAGCTGCTAACTGTATTTCTCCGCTATGATCTTCTGCCGTTAAAATAACAATGTCTGCAACTCTGCGCACGGCGCCACATGTCTAGTAACACACACGGAGCGTGAAAGGGTATAAATGAAGCGTGTTCTGTAATAGAGAAAAATATTAGAGGATGCAGCGCTTAAAGATTAGCGCTATCTACGCCCGAGCTCTTTGCACTGTACACAGCTCCGTTGTTTTGTAGCGCAGTTAGTAATGGTTCATAGCTGATGTTATGAAGACCGCGGTCCACTAATTGGTGACCACTGCTGTATATGATCAACCCACAGTATTTTGGAATGTAAGAATGCAAGCATTTGGGAAGTAGTGTCCCACTATACAGGCATAAACAATGCTATTGTTTAATAAACAAAGCCCCCTTCCAAGAACTATTAGAAAAAAAATTGTAAGCAAATCCAAGGCTATAAATTAATAAATGAAGGGAGGTAAACACAGTGCGGTAGATTACAATGGCTGTTGTCGGTATAAGTGATGATCCATGCCCCTCTGTGAATGCTCATTTAACCTGTGAACCCCAAGGTTATTCCTGTACCTTCACCATTCTCAACAGCCCGGCCGATGATTTATGTGCGCAAATCCATCTTCATCGTCTGCGCGCTCACCTTTATCTCCATCAGTGTTAATTAAAGGAAGGTCAACGTCTGCCTGCTTTAACATAATAAATCACCTCTGGGCCACCGTACCAAAGCCACAGAGAGCGACACAACAAGCACCTACATACATATTTAACCAGGTCAGGAATGAATGGGAGTAAATCAGATAACATACAGTAATTTATACCTCAGGGGAACTCGATACATTTTTGTAGAAGTGAGAAATAAGGAAGGCCTAGGGCTTGTAGGTTTTTGGCAGTTGATCATTTAGGTTGTTTGATCATTACGCTTATGTGGGTTAATGCAAAATAGTGACCAGATATGATGGCTAATTACCATATTCACCCCAGACACCCTAAATTAATGAAAGCATTATGATGCCCAATATTTTATTCAGGTTATAAGAGTGTCCCACTCATTGAAGCCTTGGCCTAATGCAAGGGTATTCAATTAAAGGAATAGTTCACCCAAAAATTAAACTTTTATGGAAGCACCTTCGTTTTGCCAAGAGGTTCCAGGTGGTACAGTTTCAGTCTCTTTCATGGTATGTATGATGCTTCAGATGCTCCGTTTCTCTGAATGGAGAAAAATGCTATGTTCATGATTAAATTATTTATGATAAATGACTAGCAGTCTGGATGGAACCAATGTTGAGTCTGGATCTGGACCACAGTCTGCTAATTGGTGACCTCTGGCCTAGTGGTTGTATGCTCCAACATACTAAAAATGCTAAAAATAATATACAAAAAAGCGTAACGCACATTTGCATTGCTCCTATCACTACTGAACTGTATCTACATCAACAAAAACCATAAAGAAGAGAAAGATGAAGGTCTCTGATGTTCAATATAAACTGCAGACTCTAAAATGTCTCTGGTTTTTCAGGGTGCTTCTGTACTTTTAAGAAGCGTTCTAACTGTCCCTTATCACCAGATAGCACGTGTTATATTCACATGCCCCCTCTCTTCAGCCTCATAGATATAATTGAGCAGCTTGTGAGCTGTCAGATGAAGTAGTATGCTCTGGTTCAAAAGCAGATGCTATTGAAGAACTCTGAGAAAGAGTCTGGCGCCCACAGTTCCCATCAATACATTTCAATTTTACTAATTGTCCAGAATTAATTTACTCAAGCCTTGTAAAGGGAATCTGAATTGAGTCGCAAGCTCAAAGCAATGGAGATTGATGCAGTGTTTTGCAGGGTGGGTTTAATATTATTTTGTTTATATTTAGAAATACTTTTTGGTTGTGTTCAATGGAGCACATGTCCCATTCCCTGCTTTTTCTCCCCAATAATTTCCTGTCTCTTTCCAATGTCATATAAAGGCATTAAAAGACAAAAAAAAAAAAAAAAAAAAAAGACAAGAGAAATAAATAATAAAAAATATTAAATGTTCATTAAGTCTCATGTGAAGTAGTCTTCTGTGTTGGGCAAATTTAAAAAAACAAAAAACAAACAAAAAAATAAAAACATCTCAGGTTAAGAATTGGCTCCTTTTCAATCCATGAGAATTTAACTGTTAACACAAATACATTTTTTAACTGGAATTTATTTTGGAATGACAGAGTCATTTAAGTTCAAATTAATTTAACACAGTCAAGCAACAGAATAATGTAATTTGTCCCTTTTGCAAGATATCTTGGAAGCCTATTTTATGTTGTTTTTCTCCATCCAGACTTAAATTCTCTGATTCTGGGAAATGAAGTGTTCTTTCAACATTGAACATAAAATGAAAGTTTATTTATTAATTCATATGCAGTATATTTCATTATATTTAAGACACATTTTTGTAGATCACATTTCAAACAATAAGTTTTAGTATTATCTAATGTTTCTAGAAATACCGCATATGTTCTATGTTTACATGTTTATGGGTAAATCATTCTTAAAAAAATAAATAAATAAAAAATTAAAAAAAGATTATTAAAAACTAAATTTACAGCAGCTAAATTTGTTTTTATTAATATTTCATTCCATTTTAGTTCTACTTCAATTCATATGAATTCTGCAAAAATGCAAAATAAAGTAAACAATAATAAGCAATCATAAACCGTAAACCAAGTGTGTGAAATGTAAGTCCTATTTACAAAATAACAATACCATCATTGCAGTTCATCTTTTGACAAGAGAGCTCAATAGGAATTCCTCAAAACAGACCTTTCATTGCTCAAGGTCAAACACAAACTCTACTGAACATAGTTTTCACCACCCCCATCATTCACTGTAAACTCTAGAAACCCACCCCAAAATCCCCATTGTCCCTTGATCCCTCTCTTTTAACATGACTCCTGTCTGCTCCGGTGAGCTGAGGAGGTGAAGAGGTCAACACCTACCTGCCATGTCCACTGTCATACCTCTCCAGAGGGCAGTCAGGGGCAAAGGCATGTGAGGTGAAGCTCTGCATGTCTTCCAATGCATTGTTCAAGCTTTTTTTTAAGCTTACAGAGATGAGAGACTAGAGATAGAAATTCAAGTCGGAGACTTAGACTCTGTGCCAGACTCAAATGTGACCTTGACTTATGACTATTGACTTGTGTGTTGACATGTAAACAGTAGATATTATAATTGACTTGGACACCAGCTTAAAGACTTGTAAACAACCCAAAACTATTCCTAAAATGTTTTGACTTGTATTCAGTCTCAAAGACTTGAGACTTCACTTGGATTTCACCTCAATGATATGAGACTTGACTCAGACTTGTCCTTTGAAGACCTGAGGCTTGGCTTTGTCTCTACCTCAAAGACTTGAAACTTGACTTAGACTTGTCCTTGTAAGACCGGAGACTTGACTTGGACTTGTAATTGGAAGACCTGAGGCTTGGCTTGGACTCTACCTTAAAGACCCAAGACTTGACTTAGACTTGTCCTTGTAAGACCGGAGACTTGACTTGGACTTGTAATTGGAAGACCTGAGGCTTGGCTTGGACTCTACCTTAAAGACCCAAGACTTGACTTAGACTTGTCCTTGTAAGACCGGAGACTTCACTTGAATTCCACCTCAAAGACCCAAGACTTGACTTAGGCTTGTTCTTGGAAGACTTAAGACTTGGCTTGGATTTCATTTCAAAGATCTGAGACTTGACTTAGACTTGTCTTTAAAAGACTTTAGCCATGGCTTAGATTGTCCATGAAAGATTTGAGACTTTACTTGGGCTCAACCTCAAAGACTTGAGATTTGAATTGGATTTGTCTTTGAAAGTCTTGAAAATTCACTTGGACTCCACCTCAAAGACTTGAGACTTGATTTAGACTCACCAGATGTCAGAAACTTGTGAACATGTCTTTTAAGATACTGTGGCATTGAGTTATACTGATGCAGATGGATCTTGGAAACAGGTTTCAAAAGCAAGGAACAGCTCTACTAGGCTGGATGGGCAGACTGTTGTGATGCAGTTGAAAGGGCTAGTAAAAAACGCCACACTCACCCAAAGTTTATTTTCATTTGCCATAAAGCTTGACTGCAGAGAGCAGTTTTCACTCAGGATCTCACAGTTTCTACAGCTCGCTAAAGACAACAAGGCAGCTCTCCGCTTGTTTTAAGTGATTCATATCCATACAGTCTCAGCAGACAACTCTGCGAAGGGAGATACATGAGCAACGAAAAGGGAAAGAGACAGTGAGCGGGAAAAGAGAGAGAGCATTCACATTTCCAGTCCAAGGCCCTGCCGTAGACATTGAGTGATGTCGAAATCTACTGATCCTTTCCGTACTCACTCACAATCACTCACCACACATCTACCCACTCACACACACAGTGCTCACTCAACCACAACACTCCCTCACATTGGGCCCTGCTCTACAATGCTCAAGATGCAGGCCCTTCAGAGTGTATTTCTGTCAGCTTAGCCCTTAATCTGCCACACACATACACACATGATCATGGGGACTTCCCAGCACCATAATTATGGCGTATATCTTCCTGTGTCAGAGCGAACATCAATAACTGTAATGACAGGCCTGATCTCATTACGGTCCTTTCTGTACAACGAGGGAGATGTAGAAATGGCTTACACAGCAGCTCTCTCTAACACACACTCACATGGAAGCTTGAACAACTCTTACACACTGCTGCTCTTAGCACAAAGAAAAACACCATCTTGAAAAGTCTTTCGACCTTTCCCTAGCTGCCAGTAAGCTGGCTCTCGGCGCCAGCGCTGATAAAGGAAATAGCTATTGTCAAGCTCACAACCTGAAGAAAAGTTTGGCAGAGGGATAGACAGAAAATACAGTGTGTGTGTGGATCTGTGTGAAAGATAGGAGAAATAATGCGCAAAAGAGGAATACACTGAAAACTTGTGTCAGTTCGCTCTGAGAAATGTCGCGTACCTGCTCGGCTTGTCACGATGCTTGATGAGTGTGTGCAAGTTTAGATACTTGTGTTTGTTTGTGAGCCCAGGATAACTAGGCAAAAGATATGGCTGTGGTAGTACACATCCTGTGACATCATTTCATCTGTTTGTGCATTAGTCACAAATCATAAGAATAAGAGAGTTAAAAAAAAAAAAAAGAAAGAAAAGAAAACTTAAGGTAGCCTACTTGGTAACATTTTACAATAAGGTTGTATTTGTTAGCATAGGTTGTATTTGTTAGCATAGGTTGTATTTGTTAACATAAGTTAACTACATTAGTTAAAAGGAATTAATAATTAGCAATTTTATAACAATGAACAAATGCATTTTCATAAATTAACATTAACCAATTTCTTCACCTTTAGCTCATGACATCTAATGTGTTAACTGATGATAACAAAAGACCCTTAAGTGTTACCTGAAGTGTTACCAGGTACTGATAGATAGATGAGCTATATGGTAACACTTTACATTAATGTCCCCTTTGTTAAGAGGTTATAAAGGGGCTCATTAATGACTAATTTACAAATGTATTATAAATCATTGATATATGGTCATAACAATGTGCATAAAAGGGTGACTTTCATGCAATACCTCCCAAATAATGAGTAATTTTACCTCATGTTATAAATGCTTAATAACACTTATTCAACATTAGTAACCATTGAAAATGTAGCTTAATGTAAAGTGGACACAAATGCAGCATTTATTAAGGAGTTGCCAACATTAGAAACCTACGTATGACTTTAATACTAGGTAAGTTGGGACACCCCATTGGGAGAAGCACCATTCTACTGACATTAACGTGACAAGGAAAGTGACAACACAAGTGATTCAAGACATTACAGTAATTTATAGCAAAATGACATAATCCCTACTAATCTAACTATGATATGATATGTCTACCTAAATATCTTATCCAGTTTTGTTTCTAAAACAAGATAAATCAAATTGATCTTGTTTTAAGGATTTTTAGATATTTTACAGGAAAACAATACAAAAATTATTATCAAGAATATGATTTTTGCCCTAATATCAAAGATCTTACTAGAAAAAAGAAATTATGATCCAACATGAATTTTGTTGATAAAAAATATGATCGTGCCTGGTAACGTTCATGTAAAATGGCTAGAAATTGCATTTTAGCTTAGCGTAAAGCTGACAATTTACACAAGGTTTATTTCTATTTCTTCTGCTCCAAACTTACTTGAAACTTACTTCTCTGTCTGCTCGTATGAATGTAACACATCATAAGAAAGTGTTTCATCGCTGTTCAAATGCACTTTGGATCGCATCATTTATATGTATAAATGTTTTCCATCTGAAAGGACTAAATATTAAATGAAACAAATGACAATAAAATGCAAAGTAATCTCTTCAGTAATCAAAATACTTTTTGAATGTAACTGTATTCTAATTACCAATGATTTAAATTGTAACTGTAGTGGAATACAGTTATATTTTGTATTTTAAATACGTATTCCCGTTACTTGTATTTCGTTACTCCCCAACACTGTTAATGAACCCCTTTATAAAGCCCAAACAAAGGGAACATTACTGTAAATGTTACCAAAATACTCTATATCTATCAATTCTGTCTAATATTCCTATTATTCTTTTATATTCTAGCTAATAAATCAGCTTCCATGTTTTCAGCTACTAACAATCCTGCATTCAACCTTGATTGTTCATCTAATGAAGTTTATCAGTGAATGCAGGTGGCGAATATGTGTTGCTGTAAAACTGTCAAATTAATCTGATATGAGGCAAATATTTCTCACTAATGGATCTGTTGATTGAACATGCCATCTGCCATTACTCTTTTTGCTTTGCTGTCTTTGCAGCACAAAGTTCCTCTCTGTAAAGTTACTTCAGAGATCCTTTGGAAGATCCTGATGCCATTATCTTTATAAATGATGCTGATTTGGCATACATTCATTCAGGAGGACATCTTAACTGAGTTATGACTAACTCTTGCCCTCGTTCAGACGGTTTGTGTTTCAGCGCAGATGTGTTTCTGTACAGAGCGGGGCCAATGACAATATCACATGCTACTTGCAGCAGCTATTGTTTTCAGGGACAATCATTTGCAATCCATCAAAAACCACCCAGGCCCACCCTGTAATGTGAGCACTCTATCCAGGATGTGCATGCACACACGTATCGCTAGAGGATCATCGGTACCGTTAGACAGCACTGCCCCCATCTGGTTGCTCACAGCCATTAAACCATCAAACCAGTTAACCCAGGGCAAAGCTTTAATTAAGAGACAGCCTTATCCCACCAACCACAGCAAATCCCCCATCCCAGCACTCAACCCAGTGTCTATTTGCACTGATAACTGTGAAATTCACCCAGTGCATGAAGAAAAAGGGGAAATAATTTCAGTGATAGTTGTAATGGGTTTAAGTGCGGCTGGCAGCGGGCCAGGAAGAGCTCACGAACAGAAGCCCGCCGTGTTCCTTTATTGTCTGATGAGATTTTTGAAGAAATGAGGCCGCGAGTGACACATCCTTAGATTCCTCCTCCGTGATGCTGCGGCTGATAGCATGGATCGTTTCTACAATGGGGATTTGAATAGTAATTAATGTAATTTATGAGAGGAACAATGGTGCGGTGTGTATACTGGGAGTTCACATTAGAAAGGCTATCATTTCCACAGAGAGACTTTAACAATGGAAGAGGAATGCCAGGGAAGATTCCTCACAGTGTTCCCAGCAATTCAAGAGGAGGAATGTTGCTCTGTTCAGGGATTGAGTGGAGTGGTAAACAGTCAATGCAGTATTAATCTTTTGAAAAATTACATAAAATTATATAGGCCTAATAAATAATGAAAAACATGTTGACATGATAAGCATAGTTGATCTACTAGAATAGTTGACCAAGAATGAAAATTATGCAATTATTTAGCTTACTTACCTTCATGTCATTTCAAAAAGGACAAAAGAAATATACCTGTAACACTTTCCCTTATCATTCCCCTTGTAAGGAGTTTATAAAGGGGTTTGCTAATTTCTAATAATTAATTTACACATGCATTATAAATAATTGATATGTGATTACAAAATGTGCATAAAATAGGGTAACTTTCATGCAATACGTGCCAAGTAGTGAGCCATTTCACCTCACGTTTTAAATGCATAATAACATTTCTTCAACATTTGCATCCAATGTACATTAGGTTCAGTATGGTTTAATGGTCCTCAGGCTTTATTATTTGACATATGCTGCTGTGACTGAGCATGAAGAGCTGAAAAGTGTATTTGCAGAGGACTTTAGGTAACTAGGACTAGGTAATTTGCAACAGCACTCGGCAGTTACAGCATTCTTTTGACATCAATGTGACATGAAAAGTGACAACACAAGTGAGTCAATACAGTAATCAATATAAACACAAAGCAGACTGTTGCAAAATGGCAAAACCCCTCCTTTTAATTCCACTACGATAGTCTAGTTTTGCTGCATTCTGACATAAATCATGAATTAGGGCATTTAATGTTTCTGATTAATAAGAATACATAAGTGTATTTATTAAGCATGTATAACGTGAGTTAAAATGCTCAATATTTGTCAAGTAGCCTATTGCACGTAAGTTGCCCTTTTTATGCATTTTGTTATAACTGCACATCAATGATGTCATTAATGAACGCCTTATAAACCCTTAACAAAGGAAACATTGTTAAGATTTAACAAAATGGTAAAAGCACTAATTCCACAGATTGTGTGCTGTATTCCAAGCGATGCGTGCTATATTACAAGCGATACTACAGCTTTGTGTGAGGGACAGTCCAAAATTTTAATCTCTCATTAATGGTCAGATTCATAATTTTTACATGACTGACGCCAAAACACTATTACTTCTCACATGTGTCATCACCGAACAGAGCAAGTCACACTGATAGAGATTTTTTGAATGTGGAACGGTCGACGCTGATTCTGTATACAGAGATCAAGGTGTCCAATGGCAGTTATAATGATGATAAAACAGAAAAAGTGTTTTATACATTCATAAGGTTTTTGTAGAAAGTGACACAAAGGTGGAACACTGTACCGCTTCTCTTAATTGCCCAAGCGAGCACATTTACATCCCAAATAGCTAAGTACTGGTAGATAAATCGACCTTGTCGATATAGCAGTCTATCAATACTAAGTACTTCCTAAATACTAAATGAAGTAATAAATCCCAGTATAAATCTCCACTCAGCACTCTGCTTAAATGCATACTGTCTGAAAGAGAGGATGAGAGAAAGATAGAAATAAAATATTACCATCTATTAACATTAACTGTGCCGAAAACTGAACTCGGCGATATTCCCTGTGGTCTTTTTAGCAGTCATGCTAAATTCATACGGCACTTATGGTTCTTCTCTCTGGGGTTGTAGAGCAGGAGGGTCTCAAAGGGGTTTGCCTGCAGAAACTCTCACAACAGGCTCACTGTTCAAATCAGCCTCTGCTCCAGCATCTGCAGCTCATAAAAACCTAATGAAGATCCAGAGAGAAGCCAGGCAAAGTCTCATTAGACAGGCTCTTCTTACCTCCAGAAATTAAACTCAGATCTCTCGAGGACACACTAAAACAACACCACAAGGAGCATCTGTTGATACTGGAATGAAGCCGACTGTAAAACTCAACAGGAGACTCTCTCATATTCAAAAATGTAGTGTATGTTGTTGTAAATCATAATTCTTCTCATTATCCTGATGATGTATTAATATTATTAAAAGATTTGAATCATGAATCCTGATTGGACATGAATTGTGTTGACTGAAGCAGGAACATTATATACGAAAACATATGAAGCACAGGGCACCACAAAATGATATTAGGTCATTACATGTAACATGGCAGTTCTGAGGTGAAATGTCCACTGTGTGGCGCTAAAAGTGAGTTAAAACCTACCTCTCTACCCTAAACCTCAACGATAGTGTCATAAAGGCAAATGTGAGATGAAAACCACAATTGCTGAAGCAACCACGTCATTTTGTAATGCTTCTATGACACTTTCAGCTCTCATGTTAACTCGTATGCTCTTCTGGATTCATACCCTGGTCCATTGCATTGCAAGTGCATCTCTTTATCAGTTGAGCTACTGCGCATTTTCAACATGATCACACATGCCCATATGCCCAACAACACTTACCGCTTTGGCCACGGGGGGCAGTGTTATGAATTTCGGTAAGTATACACCGATTTAAGCTAAAGAAAAGTCGACCTACTCTTTCCGATCTCACTGTGAGATCAGTCTGGCATTTTGATTACACTGGATAAACTTGTAATTGTAGTTGGTTATGTAATGCAAACATAAGAAATAAATTCCTTTACAAGTTGTTATTTTGTGTCCATTTCACCAGGATACGCGATGCATACAATGAGCCATGTAAAAATGATTTTGCAAAAATGTAGGTATAGTAACGTGATTGTATGAGACCAGGTTCAAAACAAGACAGGAAATTATGTGGAGAAGATGGAGAACTTGATTGGGGAATGTTACAAGCCATATTTGAACTAAAATCACTTACATGAGCATCATGGATCAATATGTCAGAGCTAGGTATGTTAACTTTCAGACATTTAAATAATCGATTTTCATGGAAATTAACAATTAATTAATTGATTTATTGTTAACTTTAATACTGCAAAATACACCTGGATTTAGGTTGACTAGATGACCATGACAAAATCTGGGACCCTCAAGAATCCATATAACTGCAGTGGATGAATCTATGTATTCTGAAGCAATCTAAGAACAAACCAAGAAATAACTCCTTTTTCACTGTATATCTTGCCATTGCAGTCTCTAAGCAAGATCATGATTTCAAGCTCGATTACACCACTTGACACATACACAGAGCGCTTGATGGCACAAGGGAGTGTAACTGAGCTTGAAATCATGATCTCCAAGGAGACTGCTGATGTCAAAATTTATAGTGAAAATGGAGTTACATTTTAGTCTGTCCTCATTCAAAACCAACTGGGTTGCTTCAGAAGACATGGATTAAAACACTGAAGCTTCAAAGTTCTGGTCACCATTCACTTGCATTGTATGGACCTACAAAGCTGAGAGTTTCTTCTAAAAATCTTTGTTGTGTTCTGCAGAAGAAAGCCTGTCATTCAGGCCCTAATGCTGTGATATGCATATCACAGCATTAATAATGTACATACGGGTGGAAGCTTCACACTAATCCAACACATGCTTATGAATTATAATATGCTTTTCATATTTATCACAGCTCTTGCCATTTCTCATGCTTCAGAGTAATGTATCACTTAATGAATTATTAACCTGTGCAGGAACAGGGGTTGGTCTGCAGTGGGGGGCATGTACAGTATGTCAAGACAGCTGACAATACTTTTTAGCTCTCAACTCTGACTGACACGTGATGAATAGTTTCAGTTTTCAACAATTGTAGTAGTTCATTGAGAATATGTTCTTGTAAAAAACAAATTTTGTGTTATTTGTATCAATCAGTTTTCAGTTTGAAATGAGGAAATGAAAAATTAAAGAAATAAGCCTTGACAGGTTGTGTGTTACATTGATTTTACCTATGCTTAAAGATTCTTAGGCATAACATAAAACAGAACCTGTAAAAACCCCCTTAACCATAGTATAAACATTGTAGCACATGGCCTTAATTGGCTTATTGTTTTCATAAAATGCCAGCAACAGCAATATAATAAATTTCTATTTTCAGTAAAATATAAAATATTGATCACAATAAACAATTTGACTGCCAAGTGATGTAGATTATGTTATGCTGTTTATGGCTACCAAGCAATGCATTGATATAGAATTCAACTGATGCGTGGTCACAAGTGTGCATTTATCAGCTGTTTTACAACAGCTTCAAACGTGGCTCATCCAATCAGAATTTGGACTAATTTTATAATTAATATATAAATTATAAATATATATATATGTGTGTGTGTGTGTGTGTGTGTGTTCTAGTCCAGCTTACCACGTGTCCTTTCTCTCCAAGTAACTTACTGTCACTCTATTTAAAATAAGAGGCAAAAAGCACCCCCAATGCCCCGAAAATGATGTAAATGAAACTAAACAATGAAAACACAGCAAACTGACCAAACTCATTGAAAGCTCTGTCAGTTGTTCTCAAACAACTTGTTCAGTCTCGCTTTGTGATCCACACAGGATTTTTTTAGTGACCTGAAACTAAGTGAAGTCCTGCCCTCACAACAGCAATCTGGATACCTGCGATAACAAGTGAAAAATGTTGGAAGCAATCCACTCTGCCACTGCTAAACCCTTTCCGATCCCTCCACTTCATTAGGAAGTCTCTAATCTCTGCAGTCTCCAGGACTGATAAGGCTTCAACACTAATGCAGACGAGTCAAAGTTCAAGCTGCCTTCGATGTTTCGATGCTTAACGTACTAAAGTTCTTGCATGTTCGTTAGACAGTTTTATCTGAAGAGTCTTCCCCAATACCCATTAAGATTGGGTTGAGGAGAGGGTGAGAGAGAGACACAGGGAGAGTAGATGGTGTGGTCAAGAAGAGATAAGCAGGCTCTTGTCTGAGTCTTAGCTGACCGTCTTTCTCTGGCCTCTTAAAGCTCTCGTCTATTAAGTCCTTTGAGCAGACCACGGAAAGAGAGAGAGAGAGAAAGTGAGAGAGACAGTGCTCGACTAGGGGATATGCAAACTTCTCTCAGTCTTGGCTCGCTTTTCCATTGACTTGAGAGCTGAACAATGACAACTGCCCATAGAAAATCACAGATGAAATCTCATTAATATCTCAGTTGATTCTTCTAGACGGCAATGACATTAAATTGAGATTTAAGGAATAGTTCACCCAGAAATGATAATTCACTCAACATTTGCTCACCCTCACGTCATCTCAAACTCATATGACTCCCCTTTCTTCCGCGGAACACAAGCAAACATATTTTATTGGAGATATGATGTTTGTATGCTCATACAATGCAAGTGAATGGTGACTAAATTTTCAAGCTTCAAAAAGCACATAAAGGCAGCATAAAGGTAATCCATATGACTCCAATAGTTAATCGATGTCTTCTAAAGCAATCCAATTGTTTTTGGGTGAGAACTATCCAAAATGTAATTCCTTTTCTCACTCTAAATCTTGACATCAGCAGTCTCCCTGTTAAGGTTGCACGATTTGGACAAAAAGTCATATTTTGATTGTTTTGAAAAATATTGTAATTGTGTATTGAACTGTTATAAGATAAACAGAAAACTAGTACATCGTTGGTTCCCAACCCTGTTCCTGGAGGTCCCCCAACACTGCACATTTTGTATATCTCCCTTATCTGACACACCCAATTCAGGTTGTAGTCTCTACTAATGAGCTAATAAGTTGAATCAGGTGTGTTTGATTAAGGAGATATCCAAAATGCGTAGTGTTGGGGGCCTCCAGGAACAGGGTTGCGAACCACTGTAGTATATGTTACCTTTAGGCAAAAATTTGGTAATGTTTTGCCCGTGTTCTACTGCCAATAAAGACTTAGGCTACTCATTGAGGGTTCACACTTGAGTCCTCTTAAAAAGAAACAAACTCAGACCTTTTTCACAAATACTAAAAATAAATAAATAAAACAGTGAAACAAAGAAAAAAAAAAAAACTCCCACTGTCTTCGTATTCACATTGTACCTGTCTACTGTGTATCTGTTTTTTAGTCCACATTATGATACTGTCTCAGCCCACTGTTCATCATTATTTTAAACCCAGTCAACTTAAATATTTTGTTATTGTAATATTATAATATTATATTTCTTATTGTTTATTATACAAAAATAATATATTTTTGTAATGTACAGTGCATTGCTATGAGGTCCAGTTAAACCAAAGAGTTCTGAAGTCTAGCTTCTGAGTCTAGCTTTTATTTTGGTGACATCTGCATGAAGAGTTTCTGTGTGTAGCTGTATAATGTGCTCCTCATTATAACATCATGTCTTGTGGTGGTATAGTGACACGCCTCAATCCGGGTGGCGGAGGACGAATATCAGTTGCCTCCGCATCTGAGATAGTCAATCCGCGCATCTTATCACGTGGCTTGTTGAGCGCATTACAGCGGAGACCTAGCATGTGTGGAGGCTCACGCTATTCTCCACATTATAGTGACCACCAGGAGGTTAACTCAACGTGACTCTACCCACCCTAGCAACCGGACCAATTGGTAGCTTAGGAAGCCTGACTGGAGTCACTCAGCACGCCCTGGATTCTAACTTGCAACTCCAGGTGTGGTAGTCAGCATCTTTACTTGCTGAGCTACCCAGGCCCCCCAGCGGCAGGTCCGGCATTTTGATACAAATCAGCTTTTTTGTCCCACTGTTTACATTTACTTGACATAACTGACTGTGTTTACATTAATACCTCACCAAGACAGGCATTTTGGCAGAATTTTGGTGTATTTGATCATTTAAGCCCAAAGTATACTTCGGACAAAAATTAACAGGACGTGTGACGCAATTCTCGTGCTCGTGCGCTGAACGTGCGCAGCCCAATTTTTCTAACCATGCGTCTTTGAACACGCACAATGTGCATGTGCCTGGTATTATTTGCACTAATTATTGAGTCCATCTGTTTCCAGCCGTTGTTGTCACAAAGATGTGTTAGAAGAAGGTGTAATCGCAGGTAAACCACAGGAGGCGAAGGGAAACACGTCAACAGTGGATGTGCACGTCAAGAACGTGTGTGTGAGGAGGTCTGGAGATATCTGTAATTGTAATGTATAACTCAAGTCTGAAGGAATATAAAGACACATTTATAGGTCTAAACTCCTAAAGAGAAATAGCCCGGTGTCTCATTCAGTCGTAGCGTGCATGCGCTAACCGCCTGTGTATGCGCACACCATCAAAAGGAGTATACTTTGACAGGCTCGCGTTCGCCTGTATGCAGACGCTGAGCGTTGGTGTCCAAATCAAGGTATACTTTTGGCTTTAGGAGCGTAACCGTATTGTCACAAGCATTCTCAGAGCACACGTGCATGTAAAGTGTGCACACATAAGCAGACTGTCAGTCAAACTGCATGCGCCTGCAGAAGCGAGCAATTAAAAAGTAAATCCTTAAGATTTTTTAGTTTCTCTATCACTTTTAACTTTTGGCCTGTTATCAAGATCAACCAATGGTAGTCTTGCGATCGACGTAATGAGCACACCTGGCTTAAAATATTACTGTATTTGCTCAGTGCACGTAAGCAAAGCAAAAAACAGAACAAGAACAAGGAAAAATCATTAGAGTGTTATTAAAAAAACTTTTCTCTTTCTTCCTTGGAACAAAACAGTTATTTTGCTATTAAAATCATAGTCAGATTTAGGGTTTGGGTAAGGGGTAAGACTTTACATCTTGCATGTTAGTTGTCTAAAATGTTGGTCTTAACTTTTTCAGTCAGATGCATAAAATTTAACTGGTCAAATTTAAAGGTGTTGTAAGCGATTTTAGTGTTCTGAAGCTTTTACGTGACTGAGCCATTTAATTAGCCATGCTCCCTCATTCCAAAACCCCACCCTCCAAAG